>NC_133130.1:115992941-116148456 GCF_048418815.1 Hemitrygon akajei | reverse complement strand
TCTGATACAAGGTCTATACGCAAGATTTAGTTCAATTCAATCAGTTTGCAGAGCAGTTTAACTGTTTCAAGCCAATACATCATGATACTTCTGTGCTTCAAGCATTTCCTCAGAAGGAGGACTACATTGCTTCCACAGAGTACTCCAAAATCCTTCCGAATAAACAAACATTGGGGACAGTGTTTCCTCTAAGGTGTGCGTGTGCACACAAAAGAAATTAAACTGTGCACCCTCTATCTCATTGGCATGTTAAGTATATTTCGCGAACATACACAGTCGCATTTCCTTTTCCAGTTTCTGATGCGGACAGTGTTGAAAATGTGGAGTTTGCAATGATTTGTCTGCAGATTTTAGAACTAGCTTATTTATACTGTCTTTAATTGAAATTATTCAGTGTGCACATGTTGTTATTGCTGGGCAAGAGTCACACAGCACAAGATTTTTGTGCACACTGGTCATGACAAATTAGAGGGAACAATGTTTGGGGTGCCATCATAGCGTAGTGATTAGTGTGACAACATTACAGTTGAAGGTTGAAGTTAAATTTCGATGTCACCTGTAAGATGTCTGTACGTTCCTCTTTATGGAATGCGTAGGTTTTCTCTAGGTGCTGTGGTTTCGTCCCATGGTCTAAAGTTGTACTGGTTAGTATTGTAATTGGTTATGTAATTTGTCCCATCTTGAGGCTAAGGTTAAATCAGGTGTTGCTGGGCAGCGTAGCTCAAAATGCCTGAAGGGCCTGTTTCACACTGTATCTTGGTCAATCAATAAATTAATACTATCAGCATTTTCTCCCAGGCCAACATCTCAGCAGTGAGATCTAAGCTACATTCAGTCATCTTCATTGGGCAGGACATGTGGTTTGCATGCCTGACACCAGATTCCATTCTGAGTTCTTTGTGGCAATAGATTCCAGATGGGCAGAAGAAAATATTCAAGGATGTTATCAAAATCTCCTTGGCAGGGATTTAAAAAATAAGTAACATCAAGGCTGACTCCTGGGATTTCCATGTCTGCAATCACTGAAAGAGTATTGGGACTGACACAAGTTCAATGCAGAAAAAGCACCCCACCTCCTAAACAACCAATCTGCCGACCCCACTGACTGACACCTTGACATCTGTTGCAAAGTCGTCTCAGAACTTACACAAGTCTAGAACAAGGGGATAAGTGCCCAGCCGTTTAAGATTTCTATCAGATCTATAAGAACTGGATGCACTGCCATCGAGTACATTCATGAGTGAGATCAGTAGGTGTCTCGATTGGGCAGCAAGGTGGATGGAATGCCTGAACTGCAGAGCAGGGAGGCAGGGCTCAGAGCTCCATTTTTGCTTCCGTTTCTAATGTTCTGTTTGGCTTACTTCAATGAAAGGGAGTTGAAGGGTTGCCACTATTTCAGTTTCATTACTAAGCATGGCAGGTTGTGAGAGAGTTGATGTTTTTAGTTTGTGACCTTTCATTGCAGTGATAAAACACTGCATATCAGCATTTGAAAGATGATATTGCTATGTGAAAGTTGTGCATAGTACAACAGTCTGACGAGAATCTCCACACATTGTTAAATCTGAATAATTAAATTATTATTTTCCCTTTTCCTCTTTAGGCTTCAGACCTCATTGAATCAGGTGCTTGTTGATCTCGATATAATCAATATGAACAGGAAAGAGTTAAAGAGACCCTTCGTTCTTTTCCGCTACTTTAGTTTTAACAAACTCGATGATTGGAATACTTAAACTTGACTTGAATTTTCCACAAAAAAAAAATCCAGTTCTTTGCCTGATCTCAACCATGTTAATCTCCAGTTCCTAATTTTAATCTTTTCAGCACTGACTTGATCTGAGAGATTCTGGAAGTTGATAGATATGCTAAAAGGGCTGAATAGTTTTATTCCTAATCTGGAACTGGATTGTGCAATTCCAGTAATTTGCTTTGCCTTCCAGGAATGTAATGAGCAGTCAAGAGGTTGTGGATTTCATCAGTGAACGCATCAACAAGCGAGATGAGAATGGAGACTTGAGGATGCTGTCTTCCATATCTGAAGAGGTAGGGGCCACATCTCCCACACTTAATTCAGGAAGGATTTATAAAATGTACACAAAATGCCGGAGGAACTCAGCAGGTCAGGTAGCATCTATGGAAATGAATAAACAATCGGTGTTTAAGCGGAGACCCTTCTTTGGGACTGAAAAGGAAGGGGGAAGACGTCAGAATAGAAAAGGTGGGGGGAGGGGAGAGGATGAGCTGAAAGGTTTTGGGTGAGGCCAGGAGGGTGTGAAAGGTAAAGGACTGCAGAGGAAGGAATCTAATAGGAGAGAAGAATGGATCGTGGGAGAAAGGGAAGGAGAAGGGAGCCCCAGGTGAAGGTGATAGATGAGAAGAGGGAGGAGGTCAGAGTGGGGAATAGAAGAAGAGGGGGAAGGAGAAGGGAGCCCCAGGTGGAGGTGATAGATGAGAAGAGGGAGGAGGTCAGAGTGGGGAATAGAAGAAGAGGGAGGAGAGAGAGGAGTGTTTTTGAAACCAGAAGGCAAAGTGGAAATCCATGCCATTAAGTTGGAAGCTATACAGATGAAACACAAGGTGTTTCTCCTCCACCCTGAGGGTGGCCTCTTTGTGGTAAGAGAGGAAGTCATGGACTGACATGTTGGAACAAGAATGGGAGTTGGAATAAAAATGTTTGGCCACTGGGAAATTCTACTTTTGGAGTGGAGGTACTCAATGAAGTGATGCCTGAAATATACGACGGGTCTCAGCAGTGTCGAGAAAACCACATTCAGAGCACTGGATACAACTGACGACCCCAGCAAACTTGCAGGTGTAGGGCTGCTGCACCTGGAGTAACTGTTTGGGGCCCTGAATGGAGGGAAGTGAGGAGGTGAATGTGCAGGCATAGAACTTTGGCTACTTGCAGGGATAAATGTTCCAGGGAAGATTAATGGGGAGGAATGAATGGACAAGGGAATCCCAGAGGGAGTGATCCCCATGGAGCGTCGATGGGGAGAGGGTAAAGATGTGTTTAGTGATAGGATCCCTTTGGAGATGACAGAACCTGTGGAGGCTCATAGGGTAGTAGGTGAGGAAAAGAGGAACTCTATCCCTGTTAAGGCAGCGAGAAGATGGAGCAAGTGCGGATGTCCAAGAAATGGAGGAGATGCGGGTGAGGGTAGCATCAATGGTGGAGGAAGGGAAGTCTTGTTCTTTGAAGGAGGACATCTCTGATGTCCTGGAAATGTAAGTCTCATCCTCGGAACAGATCTGGTGGTGACGAAGGAACGGAGAGAAGAGAATAGCATTTTTTACAGGAGACTGGGTGGGAAGAGGTATAGTCACTCTCTTACCTAGATGGGGTCAGTTGTGCTGTGAGGATTACATTCCTTGACTTCTCTAGTGCCTTTAACACCATCCAGCCCAAGATCTTAAGGCACAAACTAACGGAGATGGGAGTAGACTCTCACATGGTGGATTGGATAGTGGACTACTTGACAGATAGACCTCAGTATGTGCGGTTGGGAGACTGTAGGTCTGACACGGTGGTCAGCAGCACAGGAGCGCCGCAGGGAACCGTACTCTCTCCGGTCCAGTTCACCCTGTACACATCAGACTTCCAATATAACTCGGAGTCCTGCCATGTGCAGAAGTTCGCTGATGACACGGCCATAGTGGGGTGTGTCAGGAATGGACAGGAGGAGGAGTATAGGAAACTGATACAGGACTTTGTCATATGGCGCAACTCAAACTACCTGCGTCTCAATATCACCAAGACCAAGGAGATGGTGGTGGACTTTAGGAGATCTAGGCCTCATATGGAGCCAGTGATCATTAATGGAGAATGTGTGGAGCAGGTTAAGACCTACAAATATCTGAGAGTACAGTTAGACGAGAAGCTAGACTGGACTGCCAACACAGATGCCTTGTGCAGGAAGGCACAGAGTCGACTGTACTTCCTTAGAAGGTTGGCGTCATTCAATGTCTGTAGTGAGATGCTGAAGATGTTCTATAGGTCAGTTGTGGAGAGCGCCCTCTTCTTTGTGGTGGCGTGTTGGGGAGGAAGCATTAAGAAGAGGGACGCCTCACGTCTTAATAAGCTGGTAAGGAAGGCGGGCTCTGTCGTGGGCAAAGTACTGGAGAGTTTAACATCGGTAGCTGAGCGAAGGGCGCTGAGTAGGCTACGGTCAATTATGGAAAACTCTGAACATCCTCTACATAGCACCATCCAGAGACAGAGAAGCAGTTTCAGCGACAGGTTACTATCGATGCAATGCTCCTCAGACAGGATGAAGAGGTCAATACTCCCCAATGCCATTAGGCTTTACAATTCAACCGCCAGGACTTAAGAACTTTTTAAAAGCTATTATTAATGCTTTTTGAGATAGTGATTTAGATGCATATCATATTTTTTACTGAGTTAAGTATTGTATGTAATTAGTTTTGCTACAACAAGTGTATGGGACATTGGAAAAAAGTTGAATTTCCCCATGGGGATGAATAAAGTATCTATCTATCTATCTATCTATCTAAGACAACCGTGGGAATCGATAGGTTTATAAACGATGTCAGTCATCAGTTTGTCTCCAGAGATGGAGGCAAAGAGATCAAGAAAGGGGGAGGTCCAAGTGAATTTAAGGGGAGGGTGAAAGTTAGAGGCAAAGTTCATGAAATCTGCAAGCCCGGCATGGGTGCATAAAGCAGCACCAATTCAGTTGTCAACGTAGTGAAGAGTTGGGGAGAATTACCAGACAAGACTTGGAACATGGACTGTTCTACATAGCCAACGAAAAGGCAAGTATAGCTGGGGCCATGCAGGTGCCAGTGGCAGTCCCTTGAGTCTGGAGAACGAGTTGAGGATGAGAATAATTTCTGGCAGATGGAGGATGATGGTGGTGGAAGGGAACTGGTTCTTTTATTTAGAAAGAAGTGGAGAGCTTTAAGGCCTTGTTGGGGAATGGAAGTGTATAGGGACTGGACATCCATGGTGAAAATGAGGTGGTCAGGGCCAGTGAGTTGAAAGTTACTGCGGAGATCAAAAGCATGAAAAGTGTAGGTGGGAAGGAACTGAACCAAGGGAGATAAAATAGAGTTGAGGTATGAGGACATGAGTTCAGTGGGACAGGAGCAGGCAGAGCCAGTGGGCCTACCCAGGCAATCAGGTTTGTGGATCTTGGGTGGGAGATCGAAGCGAGCAGTGTGGGGTAAGAGAAATATGAAATTATTGCCAGTGGTTGGGAATTTATGGTAATATGCCATTTTCTGCTGGAGGATGCCATGTTAAAAGATGCTCATCTCCAGCCTAAGGTTGCTCAACAATGGTTGTCGTTGAGAGTACCTCTCCAAGCCTGGCATTAATTCAGTTTTTTGTGGCAAATGAGGTTACTAATTCAGTAGTTGAGTTTGCCACAAACCACCTTCTCCTGCACAGTGGTTAAATGGAAAGACAACTCAGAAAGTAACGTGATTCCCTTCTTTTTGGGCGGGGAACTGAATGCATATTTGGCCATGGGATTACAGATACAGAGATCCAGACGGTTGAAGGTAATCAAGTACTCCGTGACACAAGAGATTTTGCTGGTGTTGGAAATCTTGAGCAATTGGAGAAACTCAGCAAGCCAGGCAGACGGGGAATGTTTTGGCCTGAAACCCCTCATCATGACTGGAAAGAAAGGCAGCAGAAGCCAGAATGAGGTGGTGGGTAGAGGGGAAGGAGTTCAAGCTGGCAGGTGGGGGGGGGGGGAGGGGAGAGGATGAGAGGTGAGGAGCTGGGAGGTGGAGTGTGAAGAAAGAAATCGGGAGGTGAAAGCTGCAAGAGCTAAAGGGTTGAAGAGGGAATCCGATAGGAGAGGAGAGTGGACCATAGGGAGAAGGGAAGGAGGAGAGGACCCAGAGGGAAGTGATAGGCAGGTGAGGAGAAGAGAAGGGGTGACAGGGTAACCAAAATGAAAAAAATACTGTGAAATGTGGATCCTTCATTGCTGTGGTCCCAGGACAGCAGCAGGTAGGGGAAAACAATTGTGTTATTTTTTCTGGAAATTTAAATTTCTTGTTGGTATTAGTAAACTGTGAACTTAGTTCCAATCCCACCACAAATGGGAATTAAAATTCAAGTAATGAAATAAATCTGGATGGAATGATTAGGATTGTGAATCTTCACCAAATAGTAACCATATTCCTATAAAAATCACACTGCTTCATTCAGTATTTTTTTTTTACAGAATAAAATATTTTGTTACCCTGTGTATAAATCCAATCCCACAATGTGGGTGACTATCAACTCTCCTTTGCAATGACCCAGCAAGTGATATAGTTTAACGATCAGTAAAGGAGGGACAGCATCCATGTCCATAAATTGATTTTCTGCAGAGGTTAATGTATTCATCTCCATGTACAGATTCCTCCCTGTTCTTGCAGTTAAGAATAGTATTCTGATTTTGAACAGCTCTGAATGTGGAACAAAAAGGATAGTCTTGTTTAGTGCCATACATTTAAAAGGAGTTAAAATTAAACATAGTATTTAGCTCTTTTGTAGACTCATTTACATCTTGAAAAGGACAAGAGTTGTGTATCGCCTGATGTTGAAATAAACTGAGAAAATGGCCAAATTGTTCTGCTGTAATACAGCTCTTCTTGCCTAATGTTACCTGTACTGTGACACATGGGCATGAACATAACCAACAGTGGCCTTAATGTTAAAAGTTATCCATTGTGTATTACTTATTATATTGATTAGAGCACAAGAGCATAAGATTTAGGTGCAGAATTAAGCCATTTGATCCATCGAGTCTGCTCCATCATTTCATTATGGCTGATCCATTTTCCCCTCAGCCCCCATCCCTTCCTGTCTTGAATAATCAAGAATCTTATCAACCACTGCTTTAAATGTTTCTAAAGATTTGACCTTCACGACCGCCTGTAACAATGAATTCCACACATTCACCACTCTCTGGCTAAAGAAATTCCTCCTCACCTCAGTTTTAAAAGGACATCCCTGTATTCTGTGGTTGTGTCCTTTAGTCGTAAATTCTTCCATCATATGAAACATCCTCTCCACAGCCACTCTATCAAGGCTTTTCAGCGTTCAATAGGCTTCAATTAAGTCACTCATCCTTCTGAATTCCAGTGAATGCAGGCCCAGAGCCATCAAATGCTCTTCATATGACAAGCTGTTCGATCTAGGGATCATTTCTGTGAACCTCTTTTGAAGGTGGTTAGTTTAACTCTTAGTTTAAAATACTTTAAGACATCATGTAACATGGATAACAATTAATATGCAGAGTACAGTATAGCCCAAAATATTCACCAGTACAACTATTTCTGTACAGTTGAGGGTTATTTTATCCTTGTACTTCAAACAAATTTAGAACAAAGCCCTTTGTAAAAGCTCATAAATTAACTTAGTGTGTGCTTTTGTAATTATAGCTCTAGGCTGGGTCTACACTCTAATCATATATTAGGAGAATAGAGTTCCTTTCTGTTAATGGTGTGAGTTGACAAGGCTTTTTATCTCAGCATTTATTATCTTTTTTGTGCATTTGATACCCTCTGCTTGTTAATCTCTCCTTGTTTTCTCTTCTACTCCAACTATGCTTGCCACCAATAAATACTCAGCTATATTTGCCTGACTTTGCATATTTTCTATATACTATAGCTTGGGAATTTGTACCATAGAAATCAATTAGATTTACTATTACTGACTTGTATGATGACAAATTTGTTTTGTGAAAGTAGTGCATGCCAAGACATAAATTACTTTAAATTGCAAAATTTAATAATGCTATTAGAGTAACATTTATGCGTTCAGAAATTCAGAAATTTAATGGCAGAGGGGAAGAAGCTGTTCTTGAATTCATCCTGATGAAGGGTTTCGGCCCGAAACGTCGTCACTACCTCCTCCCATAGATGCTGTCTGGCCTGCTGAGCTCTGCCAGCATTTTGTATTATTTATTTATTAACTGAAATTCTACACTTCATGTCATTTTCTATCATCGACCTATGTTATTTGATAACTCAAAGCAATTTTCACTGTCTTGGGATGCAGTTCATGTGTAGATATGGGCCAGGAACAAGAATCTAAATTAGCCAAGTTCACAGTGTAGAAGGCCATAGGAGCCTTTTAAATTTTTTTTCATTGCCTGCAGCGAATGCTTGCATGAAGCTTTGGTGTTTCTTCAAGTCCTCTAGCACTCTTTCACTTTCTGTATTTGTAGCTGCTGGATCACTGTTTGGCACCCGACACGTCTGGAGATGGAACTGGATGTGACAACATGACTTGTATTATCATCACTTTTAAACCGCGGCCTGTGAAAAGCCAGGTTGACTGCAGCAAGCGGAAACGCTGTGACTTGACAGACGATGAGAAAGAAAATGGGAAAAAGGCAAAAAGTGAATAACTTGAAGGGATTGGGAATCAACCGAGACCCGGCATCATTGTGTAATTAAAGAACTTGATATCTTTTTTAAAAAAAATATAGCAAGCAATTGCTGGAAATTGTATAAAATAAATCTGCAGTATTGTACAATGTAGCCTTAGTTTGCCACCCTAGATTACTGTGTGTCTGAAACACATGCCCTTAAGCAGCAGTCAGTCCAGGGGTCCTACATTGTTACTCACACCCTGTCAGAGACAAAAACAAGTGAATGTTTGAGTTTTTCATTGTGGGTTTGGGGAGGTGTGAAAGTTTGAGAATAAATGGGATCCACTCCTTTTTCATGGAATTTTTGATACAGGAAATGCATCAATTCACTCCACAAAAATGCTAATGCTTCAGAAGTCATACTGAATGATTTTTCAATGCAAATGTCTGAAATGAAGACTCGTTTTTTTTAAAAAAAAAAGGAAGGTGGGGTGAGATGGTTAAATTTGCATAAACTGAGTTTATTTCTAAAGTCAACAGTTCATTGAAATACTGTCGTGTCAATGCTTGGAAGTGGAGAAACAGTGCATAGTTGATGTTTTGTGCTGCCAATTCGTCTTTTGTGTTGCAGGTGAGAATGGGGAGGATGACGTGGAGAAAAATATCTTTAGAATTTTTCAATATTTCAATTTTTAAAAGATCAGGAGATTATTAGTATTTTGGCAGTATGAAATTGTAATCGTAAAGGCAGTGTTAGATCTGAAAATGGTTTCAGCTTACTTTCACTTCCTTTGTTAAACTGCTTCTACTCATTTAATGTCAAAAGCATCATCGACTTCTGAAAGGTATGAAGTCATTAGTATGATCTGAAGCTGCACAAATACTATACCTAAAAGGAACTTTCAACCAATTTTATATATTAAAAGAAAACAGAATTTTTAATTTTTTTAAAGGCTGTTTTTTTTCAGTTGCATTTGCTCTATTATACGATCAGAATACTGTTATCTGAGAACCTTGATAATGAGCATTACTGTTTAGTTTCCAGGTAATTTGGTCCACAGTTAATCAATTTAAATGCTGATTGCATTGTTAATGCAGGATTGATTCTCCCTGTTGCTTTGAGATCCATTTTCAATCAAATATTCACCTTGTTTTTAAAATAACAAAGGTAAGGGCTAATTTTTTTCTCAATTAAGAATCTTGGATTTGCATCCTTGCTTCACCTTGATATTGTTGATGGTTTGGTTAGGACGAGAAGGTAAAGGACGTGTTCAGCAAGTCGGGCAGCGCAGTGAAGAGGGAAAAGCAGCCAGAATTTTGGGTTGGCATCCAAAGGGTCTTTAACCCAGAACTTATGTTTATCATTCTACAGATGATTCCCTGAGCTACTGCGTTTTTTACAACTACAGCATTCTGTTTCCAGCTCATACTTCCACCATCTACATTTTTTGTTTGCTTCTGTGATGGCAGAGGGGTAGATTGATGTGGCTACTCATCATGAACATTCCTGATTTTTTTTTGTGGACCATTAGGTGTCTTGTACCATTGAATAAGCCATCCATCATATCAAATTGATTTAGTTAACACACCTCTTTTTTAAATAGAAAAGCTGGTATTACCATATGCTGTGGATTCCTGGTTAATGAGACACATCAGGACCCGGTACGTTTCTGCCCAATTAAGTGGCTGCCCCAATTATCTGAAGTTTCTTGAAAGTCGTGCAAAAGATGTATATTTTTTTTTAAAAACGACAAACTACCGTTTAACTGGGTAACAAATGTATTTAAATGAAACACAGAACAAATTGTAACACTATCAATATTACTACAGTATGATAAAACTGTATTAGTTCATAATGGTTACTGACGGAAGTATTCGTCGAGTGTATGCTGGCGTGTTCCCTTAACTATAAATGAACAAAATCACGCAGACACCTAGTGCAGTTAATGGACTGCCTTCAGAGCTTTGCCTGCATGAAGTAATGTCATTATCCAACAATATAAATTTCATGACATCCTGTGTATTCATCAGCTCAGGTTCAGTGGTGTTGTCCTTAACATTTTCCTCTTCTTCATATTCCCTGCCTTGGTACCTCGATGCACTGCTTTCAACAATTACATCTCCCAAATGTTAATTTTCATTGTAACATTCAAGATGAACGTTGATGCCTTCATATTCTCCAGAGTTCCCAACTTGAAGTAGTGAAATTGATTTATTTTCATTCCAAGCTGTTTCCAGCACCTCCAAGCCTGAATGCTTGAAACTGTAGTGAGCAAAACTGTTCTGAATTGCTGTTTACTTCTTTCCAACTATCACTGACAAGCTGTACTGCCTGTAAAAGGTTGATCCTTGCACTCACTTCCTTGCCTGTCAGTAAATTGTTTTCAATTGCTTAAACAATGTCTTAACTTTCTGTGATAAAACTTAATTAAATTTTTTGATTTCCATATTCATTGGCTGCACCAAGGATACTGTACTGGCAGGCAGAAATTCCAGTGGAAGCATTAACAATTCTCATTCTACATTAGGGTGTATTGCACAATTATCAACAATTTTGCTTGATTTCCGCTGTACATCTTATCTCAATTCGTCAGCTATTTTTTAAAATTTCAGTCACCCACACATTCCTATTAGCATAGTACTCGATTGTAAATGAACCATTCTTAGCCCCTAAAGTATCGAGGTTTAACACAATAGCCATCAATTTCTTTTTATCAGTTCCTGACATATTTGAACAACACAACAGTTATGTGATCCATTGCTTCCTTTGAACCTGGTGATGCGTGTTTGTAGCAAAGAGATCAGTCTAGTATGGCAGAATAAAAATAAGCCTTTTTTAATTGGCATAGATATCTGTACAAAATTTTTAAATCAAGTTGGAGAATTCTGTAGATTTTCATGTTTCTGCACTCGTAGCATCAGCATTACCGTTTTTGCTGTCTGCTTTCTTGAATCTAATGTGGTGCCTACATTTCTATTAAACAACCAACCATCTTTTGATTTAAAATCTTCATGACCCAACTTCTTAGCTAGTTCCTGACTTTTTTTCCCCAACACACAACCATTGGTTGAGGGCCTCTTTAACATCTGGACCCTTAACTTCATGCTTTTATTTTTGGATATTCTGTGTTGTCCTTTGTGTGCTTCTCAGTTTATCTTGCTGATGTATCAAGCTTGCAATTATAGATTTTGGCAGTCAGTTAACTTTTTTTCAGTTGACGATGAGTGGTGTTAGGCAGATGGCTTTTAATTTAGTTCAGTAAGGTAATTTTTTTTTTCCAGCTGGAGTCAGATCTTCTTGTGGCATCTTGGCAAGGGTTTCAATTTTTTAAAATCCAGATTTAAAAAAAAAACAAGTTATCAAAAATCAATGCTTTTTGGATCAGCATCTGTTGACCCAAATGGATAGCATAACACAAATATACGCAGTTGTTTGCACTAAGCCAATGTAGTGTCTAAAGTGGCCACCCAAGTGTATATGACTAACCATCTCCTGCCCTGATTAAGCAACAGTGTCACAAATAAATTAAGGGAATCTCAGCTATTTTCTTGACTTGTTTTGTTCTTTGAGTTGTCCCATATAAACACAGGCTTGATTATCTGATGGCCGAAATTAACCAGAATCCACTATTAATGGTAATATCGCATCTGTCTCTTTCAAGTGCCAGTTTTCATGTAAGTATATTCTGTTTCATCCAAGGAAAGCACTGACTGATGATCAATTTTTTTTTAGTGCTCTCCAGGAAATGTCTCTGCATAGCTTCTGTTTATTGAGCTGAATAGGTTTGAAGTGTGACACCCTTAAATCATTAAACCCTTGGAAACCCTCCTGTCTCCAAATCGGTAGGTTGAGGGTTGAGGTCCTGCTCCAGCCACGTGGTTGACACTTGAGTCAGGGCATATTTCAGTGTTGCATCTGTCTGCCTTCCTAATGTGTTACTTGAAACATTGGAGGGTTTTCTGGGGGAAACTAATCTCAGCAGTGTCTAGCCCCAATAATCTCCTTTTGGTTCTGTTGGACCTTTATTGTGAATGAATTGGCTGTTGCAGTTCTCTATATTTCGATAACGAAAGCCTGACTGACTGGCAATATAAGGTGCTATATAAATGACAATTTCCTATTAACAAATATCTGATGTGAAGCCTTAGCCTAATTATTTCTGTCTAACTGTTGTCAGAGTTGTGAACTTTTATTATCATTATAAATGGTTGGATATTTTTGAGGTCTGGGATTTTTTTCTCTCTTTAGAAAACTGTGATATTTACATTGATTAATCCTGCTCAGCATGAACTCTTGATTTTATAATTTTAACCATGGCACCTTGTGGATTTGAGCAGCGTAAGAAACGTCCTCTTTTTTTTTTTGCTGCCTTTACACCTTTCATCTTCAAATTTGCTTCAAAATGTCAACCTTTGAACTGAAATCTGGTAACATCAAAGACAAACCTTGGAAGGTTTTTTGTAAATAAATACATACTTGTAGTCAACTTGGCAGGACAGTAACACCAAGAGATTTCTAGCTTGCTTTGGCGTAAAGGGCACACATGCATGCAGCTACCTCTAGATTAATTGGATGATTTATCTCTGCACTAATTGATAGTTTTATTCATTTTGCAGTGTTTACTGCTGCTTTAGATTAATCCAACAGGGAATTTGCTAAACTTTTCTTTCTCAGTTAGGCTGGGAGGGCAGTGGCCCAAATGTGGCCAGATGGGACTGGACTAGCTCACTGGATAACACAGCTGGCAAGGATAAGCTGGCTCACGGCACCTCTTGATGCTGTATAAATTGTTGATTCCTTCCCTTTTCCAACTAACTTTAAATTCAAAATGATGAAATTGTCGCTGTTCCTTGACATTGTGGCTACCAGATGGACTGATATAATCTGCAAGAGAATAAAGTAGAATCAGAGAGGTCATAAAATATGCCAACAGAGGAACAGGCCCATCAACCTGCGTCTGGACACTAGGCCTCCATGCCCCTCCTATCCATGTACTTATCTAAATTTCTCATAAATATTGAAATCGAACTCTCATCTACCACTTCTGCCTGCAGCTCGTTTCCACACTCTCACCACCCTCTGGAGCAGTTCACCTTGAACATTCCACTTTTCACCCTTAACCAATGACCTGTAATTCTAGTCTTGCCTAACCTCTAGAAAAAGCCTGCTTGCATTTGCCCTATCTATACCACTTGTATATCTCTATACTTGCAGCTTGGGCAACTGCTGGTCTTCCATTTAAAAAAAAACCTTGCCCAGGCTTGTGCCCTAGAAACTTTCCAAGGTGCAAATCCATGGTCTATTGAGACTAACGGAGGCCTACATATCTCCATCAAATCACCCCTCATTCTTCCCTGCTCCTAACCTATTCATTATTTCCTTTTCACTCAGCCCCTCCAATCCCTGCAAGATCCTTGTAAATTTTCTCTTCTGCTCTTTCAATCTTATTTGCATCTGAGAGGTGGGTGACCAAAACTGCACACAATACTCCAACTTGGGTGTTACCAATGCCTTATACAACTCTAACATAACATCCTGTACTTAATAATTTGAATTATGGAGGCCAATGTGCCAAAAGCTTTCTTTTGACTCTGTTTACCTGTGATTCCACTTTCAAGGAATTGTGGACCTGTATTCCAAGATCCCTTTGTTCTACCACACTTCTCGGAGCCCTACTGCTCACTGTAAGCCCTAACCTGGTTTGTCCTCCCAAAGTGTAATGCCTCACACTTGTCTGCATTAGATTCCATCCATTTTTCAACTCATTTTTCCCACTGCAAGCCATGATGGTCTTCGTCACTGTCCACTACACCCCAAACCTTGGTGTCATCAAATTTGTTGATCTAGTTGACCACATTAACATTGAGATAGTTGATATCAATGACAATGATGGATCATCACCGATCCCTGCAGCACACCACCAGTCACAGGCTTCCAGTCAGAGAGGCAACCATCTACTACCTCTGGTGTATCACACAAAGCCAATGTCTAATCCAATTTGTACCTAATCTTGGATGCCAAGTACCTGAACTTTCTTGACCAGTCGCCCATGTGGGACCTTGCCAGGTGCCTTGCTGAAGTCCATGTAGACAATATCCACTGCCTTCATCAACTTTCCTAGAAACTACCTCGAAAAACTGAGATGGCTTCAATACAACCTACCACATACAAAACTATGCTGACTATCCCTAAACAGTCCCTGTCTATCCAAATACTTATAATTCAAACCCTTAGAATACCATCCAATAACTTCCCCATTACTGATGTCGGGCTCACCGACCTGTAATTTCCTGGCTTATTCTCGGAGCCTTTCTTAAACAACGTAACAACATTAGCTATCCTCCAGCATCTCACCTATGGCTAAGGACATTTGAAATATCTCTGCCAGGTCTCCTGCAATTTCTGCACTGGCCTCCAGGGTCTGAGGGAGTGGCTTCTCAGACACTGGGGAATTCTCCACATTAATTTGCCTCGAAGGCAAATACCTGTAATCTGTATACAGACCATGACCTCCCTGCTGCTTTGTCTCAGTTCTGTACACTATCCCACATTAGATGAGATGTAAAAATTTCACTTTAAGATCTCTCTCCTCTTTCTTCTCTTCCCCCACTCCCCCATCTTTGTCAGGTACATCAGAGATGACCACTGATTTTTCCAAAGGATCAATTCTGTCCCTTGCATTCCTTTCAATTTTAATTTTACTTTATCTGTAGAAGCCTTGGGATTCTCCTTGTCTGCTAGAGCAACCGAAGCCTTTTTTTAAAGCTCTCCTGATTTCCTTGTGTTAACGAGCATCTTGTACTGCTCAAGTGCCTCATTTTCTCATTCTTGCCTCTACCTGCTATATACCTCCTTCCCCCCCCCCCCCCCCCCCCGAGCAGGGTTTCAATATCTCTGAAATCAAGGTTCTCTAATCAATACCTTTTATTCTGACAGCAATATACGAACTCTGTATAGTACTCTCACTTTTCTAGGCCTCCTTTGACAGAAAATAACCTGTCCCAATCCACACTTGCCAGATCCTTTCTGTAATTTAGAATATCAACCCGAGGACCAGACCTATCATTTTCCATTATTACCTGGAAATTTAATGGCATTTTGATCACTAGATGCAAAGTGTTCCCCTACACAAACTTGTCACCTGCTCTGTCTCATTCCTAACAGGAGATCCAGTATCACACTCTGGTTGGAAGATCTGTGCTTTGATTAGGGAAACTTCCCTGAACACATTTGACCACTTCTCCCATCCAGCCCTTTTACAGCATGGGAATCCCAGTCGATATGTGGAGATTTTAAAATCATCTAGTATCACAGCTGTATGTTTCTTGCAACAGTCTGCAATCTCTACAAATTTGCTCCTGTAAATCCTGTGGACTATTGGGTGGTCTGTAATTTATTCCTACTAATGTGGCTATCCCGTTCTTTTTCCTCTGTTCCACCCCTATAGCCTCAGTACAGAAGCTCTCCAGTCTGTCCTGGCTGAGCACTGCCCTAATTAGTAATGCCATCTCTCCCCCCAAGTCCTTGAACCTACTTTCTGAACAATCTTAAACAATTAAATTGTAGGGTTATGACCTGGGTAGGAGAGAAGGGTTAGTTTGATTGTGGAGTATGCTTATACAGATTGGCATAATAGAACGGGCCAAAGGGCTGTACTATGCTATACTCTGTTCTAATAATAGCACCTCCCAAGCCAACAATCTCCATCAATGACTGACAATGACTTCAATACAGCACAAGTTGATTAAGAATTGATTCTCATTCAGGAAATGGAAAGGGGAGAAAATACTAGGCTTTCTAAGTACAAAATCAAATGTTGACTTTATTATCTGCACACATGCAAAGAATGACATGGCCACATCACATGACATTCACAGGAGGGACATAGAACATGAAACAGTAGAACACATGAAAAGGCCCATTAGAGACATGACATTCACAGGAGGGACACAGAACATGAAAAGGCCCAATTTATTGGTCAAGGCTCCAGCAGTCTCATCTCTGACCTATTAACCTGGTGCATGTCCCATTAGGCCCTATATTTAAGAAGCCCAATACTACTTCTTTCATCATCTCAATGCCTTAGCATATTGACATGCACCACACTGATCCCCCTAGCCTCCATGTCCTCCTTGGTAAATATTGATTAAGCTACTCATGTAGGACCTCACACATGTTTTTTCCATTATCCTTGAGTGATTCTATCTGCTCTCCAGTTATCCTCTTGATGTGGTGTATGTATAGAAGCCCTTGGTATTCTCTGTAATCCGAGGACTTTTCATAGCCTAGCTGGCTTTCCTAGTTACCTTCATGAGTTGTTTCTTTATAAAATCCTGTTTGATTTTAGCTTCAAAATGTTACATATGCTTTGTATTTCTTGATGAAGGTTGCTTCTTTCAATATCCAAGGCTTCCTTGGCATACTTGTCCTCCCTTTCTCACTGGAGCATGCCTGAGCAGCTGGCCTTTGAACACCCTCCATGTGCCAGATGTGGACTTGCCCCAAAACAGCTATTCCTTATTAACTCTCCCTAGTTCCTACCTAATATTCTTCTAAATTTGACCTGCTCCAATTTAATATTCTCCTGCAGATTCTGGACTTACGCTTGCCTACAACACACACAAAACGCTGGAGGAACTCAGCAGGCCCGGCAGCATCTGTGGGGAAGAGTAAACAGTTGACATTTTGGGTCGAGACCTCAGGAGTGATGAAGAGTCTGAGACAAAACGTTGACTATTAACCCTTTTCCACAGATGCTGCCTGGCCTGCTGAGCTCTTCCAGCATTGTATCTGTGTGTGTGTTTTGCTTGGATTTCCAGCATCTGCAGATTTTCTTGTCTTTATCCCTGCCTACAGCCATATTGTGGTTACTGTTCCCTAAATGTTCTTCCACTGAAAGTTTAGATACTTGGCCGTGCTCCCAGCATGGCCCCTCATTAGATTATCTACATACTGATTTAAGAAACCCTCCTGGATGCACCCAAAATTCTGCCCTAGGTAAACCTCTCCCAGTCCATATTGGGGAAGACAAAGTCAGCCATGGCAACAACCTAATCTACCTGCATATCTTCCTGAATGTCCCAGTGGCAATTGGGGGGAAGGTGGTCTGTTGTATAACCCCATCATTGTCTGCAATTTAAATTTTTTTTTGACTTTTACCCATGTAGAATCAGTGATGAGCCCTCCATCATGTCCTTTCTGAATTCAGCTGTGGTACTGTTCCTGATTAATAGTGCAGCACCATGCCCTCATCTTCTCTTCCCCCTCCCCCCAATCTTTTCTAGAACACCAAAACCCCGGTACATTAAGCATTTAGTCCCATCCTTTTTCCAACCAAATCTCTGTAATAGCCTCAACATCATAAGAGCATGGATTTGTGTATGCAACTTCAGAATAGGGTACCCTTATCCATTATACTAGCATTAAAATAAACACACATCAATCTGTCCATCCCATTCTGCACCTTGCTCTTGCCTGTTGTTCCTCACAAATTCACTGGTCATGACGACTTTGTAATTTAGTGATAGAGCACAGTAAGCCTCCCAATGAGTCTGTTCTCCAATTGCACCAACGTGACCAATTAACTTACTAACCTATATATCTTTAGACTGTGGGAAGAAACATGATGCGGTCACAGAGAGATGAGAATTGAACTTGGGTTGCTGACACTGTAAAGATTACACTAAAGACTATTGCTGCTCAACTACTTCCCTCTCAGTCCCTCCACTCTCTGACCTTGATGTTTTGGTTTCCATCCTCCTGCCAAACTAGTTTCAACTCTCCCAGCCAGGATGTTGGTTCCTTTACAATTTGGATGCACTCTGTTCCTCCTCTACAGGTTGCTCCAGCCTTGGCTGGCGTTGCAATTACCCAAGAACCTGAAACCCTCCCCCCTGCATCAGTTCCTGCCTCATATTCATCTGTTTGATCTTTCTATTCTTGCCCTGACTAGCACGTGACATTGGGAGTGATCCAGAGATGATATCCGAGGCTCTGCTTTTCAGCTGTGTTCCATATTCACTGTGCATTAGGACCGCTTCCCTCTGCTCTACCTGTGCTGTTGGTGCATTGTGACCCCTGGCTGCTCCCCCATGTCCTTGAGAATGTTCTGCAGCTGCTCTGGGACGTCCTCAACCCTGGCATCTTTTGCAGCGGCGTAATCTACCATCTCCGATCTGATTACCACAGATATCAATACTAATATCCTACCAGTATTATCCTGCTTTCTTTTACCCTTCCCCACTGAACTTTGCAGCTGGCTGTAGAGCCAACGAGCAGGTCGCTGCTGCTATGCACTCCCACCCCAGCAGAACCCAAAGTGGAGTCCTGCACAGTTTGCTTGTTCACTGACTTTCCTGTTCAAAATAGATTTATTATCAAAGTACATATACATGTGTCGCCATACTCGGCTTCCTTTTCTTGCAGCAATTCACAGTAGAATAAGAAATACAATAGAATCAGTGAAGAATTACACAAAGTCTGGCGACCAATGTGCAAAAGAAGGCAAACTGCAAATACAAAATATAATAATACTGAGAGCATGAGCTATACAGTCTTCGAAAGTGAGGCTATAGGTTGTGGAGTCAGTATAGGGCTGAGGTGAGTGAAGTTATCCACATGAGGAGGGTGTGACTTAGGCTAAAACTCTTGTCTGGGATGCTCTCGGTATCCTGGGAATCCTAGGTAGATCCAGCTCCAGCTCCTTCATACATTCAGGCAGCCTGGAGCTGTAGCTGGGCATAGTTCCTACAGGTGAAGTCATCAGGATCTCTGGTGTAAATATACAGGAAAGAGCATAAGTAGATAAAATGCAATGCCCATTGTACTCCAAAGTGGTCATAGTGTTACTGTCTATAACAAGGCAGTAGATATAAAACAGAAGTGATTCCGCAGAGGAACACACATAGAATGCTGGAGGAACTCAGCAGGTCAGGCACATCTGTGGAGAGGGACGTTTTGGGCTGAGATCCTTCATCAGCACAGGAAAGGAAGGGGGGAAGAGGTCAAAATGATGAGGGTTGGGGCAGGGAAGGAAGACAAGCTAGAAGGTGATAGGTGAAGCTGGGTGGGAGGGGAAGGGAGATGAAGTGAGAAGCTGGGAGGTAATAGATGTCTTCCCCTGCGTTCTTTCATTTGGAAAAAAAAAACTCAATGTCTCACACCCGATGATTGGTTTCAGTTTAAAAGGGCTGTGGATCGAGCTGCCAGAGTACCGGTAAGTGCCAAGGCTGGTACAATAGTATCATTTAAGAACCACCTAGACGGGTACGTGGATGTGCTAGGCTTAGAGGCATTTGGGTAGATTATAAGACCTTTAAGACATAGGAGCAGAATTAGGACACTCTGCTTCACCATTCCATCATGGGTGATTTATTATCCCTCTCCAACCAATTCTCCTAATTCTCCCCATAACTTTTGATGCATAAAGATAACCTTTGATAATCAAGAACTGATCAACCTTGGCTTTAAATATACCCAATGACCTGAGCTCCAGAGCTGTCTATCGCAATGAATTGCACTGATTCACCACCTTCTGGCTGAAGAAATTCCTTCTCAGCTCTGCTCTAAACAGAGATTCCTGTATTCTGGGGGCAGCCCACAATTGTCACCACCCATTCCTGTACCAAAATTACTTGACAGAATTACACAGAACACAGCAAAATAAAACATAACAAGCAACACACCAACACCACCAAAACAAGCCCCGTTCCTTCTTCGGCCTCCAGCAGACTCGTGAATTCACACACTCTCGGCCTAGACTTCACCAGTGGATTTGCAGAGACTTGTAGACCCAGGGTCTGACTATCAGGCCTTGACCAACCTTTCAGAGATCTTCAATCTGGACCTCTGATCGATCTTTGGTATCCACCCAGGAGTCACAGATGAGTACCTGGATGACGACCTGAACTCCAGGCCCAGAATACCGGACTCACCAATAATGGCACCCTGAAAACTAGGCCTTGAACACTGGACCGGCTAATAATGGGATCCCGAATGTTAGACCTCAAACTCTGGTCTCTCTGATGACAGAATCCCAAACATCCTTGCTGGTCTCTGGGCCTGATATTTGACTACTCCTTCACCATTAGCCTTCAAACATGGAGTGAAGGCTTAGATTCTGGCCTGTGCTCTAATTCCGTCGCATCACTGTTCTTAATTCCTAATCTGACCCCTAACTCCCCTTTCTGTCCCCAGGACAACCCCTATGAACCACAAACCTAAAAACAAAACTTACAAACCAAACTAAACTGAGGTGCAACCTCAATGGAACCACAGCTCCGCGCCATGTTGGGAAGAATAGCTGGACCAAAGGGCCCATACCCATCCTCTGACTTTTATAATCCTAATGCTTCAGCTAAAGTTAAATTGTGAACAAATTTTATGCCCTGAAGACTAGTTCTCATTTTAATTAATATTTGCTACTCATAATCTCTTGTGTTGTCATTTTAATTAATATCTGTGATGGATAATTTCAGAAATTCAGAATAATCTCTGTGGAACTAAAAGCTGAATTACTGAACCATTTCATTCCCTTTGTAAATCAACTGACTCCTTTTATCTCCAAAACAAGAAAAATCAGCAATTCTGTCAAAAATGTCTTTAAGATTCTGTGATAATGTCTTCAAGTGGATCAATAGTTTGAATAATTAAAAGTTCAAACTTCAAATTAATCTTATCAAAGTATAAAAATGTCACCATATATAAACCCTGAGATTCATTTTCTTGTAGACGTTCTCAATAAATCCATAACAGTATCAATGGAAGACCGCAGCAACTTTGGCGTTCAACCATTGTGCAAAAACCAACAAACTGCACATACACAAAGAAAGAAATAATAATAAATAACTGAGCAATAAATATCAAGAACATGAGATGAGTGCTTGAAAGCGAGGCCATAGTTTGTGGGAACATCTCAATGATGGGGTCAGTGAAGTTGAGTGAGGTTATCCCCTTTGGTGCAAGAGCCTGGGGATTGAGGGGTAATAACTGTTCCTGAACCTAGTGGTGTGACACCTGAGGCTCCTACTCTACCTTCTTCCTGATGGCAGCAGTGAGATGAGAATATGTCCTGGGTGGTGGTGGTCTCCGATGATGGTTGCTGCTCTCCTGTGACCATGCTCCATGTAGATGTGCTGAATGGTGAGGAGGGCTTTACCCGTGATGGACTGGGCCATATTCACTAACTTTGCAGGATTTTCCATTTAAGGACATTGGTGTTTTCAATACCAGGCTGTCGAGTCAATAATCTCTCCACTACATACCTATCAAAGTTTGTCAAAATTTTCGGTGTCATTCCGAATATCTGCAAACTCCAAAGGAAGTAGAGGCACTGTTGTGTTTTCTTCATACTGTAATTGCACTTGCATATTGGGCCCAGGCCAGATCCTCTAAAATAATAACACTGATGAATTTTAAATTGCTTCCCTTCTCCACCTCTGAACCTCTGATGAGGATTGGCTCATGGACTTCTGGTTTCCTCCCGTAAAGTCAACAATCCTTGCTGACATTGAGTAAGAGGTTGTTGTGGCACCACTCAGCCAGGTTTCCAATCTGCCTTCTATATACCGATTTGTCACCACGTTTGATTCGGCCGATGTCATCAGCAAACTTGAATATGGCATTGGAGCTGTGCTTAGCTGGACAGCCATAAGTGTAAAACCAGTAGAGCAGGAGGCTACGCACATGGCCTTGGGGTGCACTTGTGCTGATGGAGATTGTGGAGGAGATGTTATTGACTGAGGGTTATGGAGGAAAACTCCCTAGGTAAATAGAACAGATGGCAGTTAACAACTGGGTGTTCAAGGTCATGCGAACATGAGTTTGAGAAAACTGCCACATCAGAGCAGCACTGAGAGTTTATCACGAGACACACACGCCACCTTTTGCCTTTATCAAATCAGCAGTTCAGTCCATTTTGTGAACTGAGAAACCTTTGGGTCTGATTGCCGTGTCTGGCACACTGGAAGTAAGCCATGTCTCACTCAATCATAGAACACAATAATCCCTCCCTCTGATAAAGCAATCGTGCCCTCAGGTCCTCAACTTTGTTCTCCAGTGACTGCACGTTTGTCGACAAGGTGCTGGGTGTGGGGGAGGGGGTTGCGCCTCATCCCTTTGCGTTTCAGATTGGCTTGGAGTCACCTCCCTCCCCCACAACGTTTCCAGCCATGACGATGAAACTTCATCCATTTAAAGGTGCTTACTTGAGAGTGAAGTCTGCTGAGTCCTTTATAAGACTGTGTAATCTGTAGATCATTAAGTTGGTTTAAAAGTATATTGCTTAGAGGGAAATTGCATGCTACAGATGGCAGTGAGAGTAATTCAAAAGAGGTATATTTAGAAGTATTGTACATAGCCTGCAGAACGTCACTATGGCTCACATGGTAGTGATGACCATTAGAGAAACCATTACTGGGTTATTGTAACACACACAAAATGCTGGTGGAACACAGCAGGCCAGGCAGCATCTATAGGGAGAAGCGCTGTCGACGTTTTGGGCCGAGACCCTTCATCAGGAGTTCTGACAAAGGGTCTCAGCCCGAAACGTCGACAGCGCTTCTCCCTATAGATGCTGCCTGGCCTGCTGTGTCCCACCAGCATTTTGTGTGTGTTGTTTGAATTTCCAGCATCTGCAGATTTCCTCGTGTTTACTGGGTTATTGTGTATACTTGCTTCCTTGACCATTGTACCACTTTGTCAAAGGACTATCCTGCTGAATATTGGGTTGTTTTTTATTCTTTCAAGGAAACACTACTCTTTCTCTGAGAAGGCCTTCAACTTACCTCTACTGGCCATGATGAAGATAATTCTTCCCACGGTTACTATAACAATTATTAGGCCAATGTTTATAAAAATCGCATAATTGACAGTGCTTACTTCTCTAATCAATGAGGAATACAGTGAAGATACCAGAAACACCTACAATGAGGGGGGTAAGGCAGTTCAAAGTAAATTTATTATCCAAGTAGCTATATGTCACCAAATACTACCTGTGATTCATTTTTCTTGTGGGCATTCACAGTTAACACAAAGAGACATAATAGAATCAATGAGAAAATGAACACAAGACGGACAAACAACTAATGTGTAGATGACAACGAACTGGAAATACAAAAAGAAAAAAAACCCAACAAAATAATAATAATAATAAATAAACAATAAGTATCAAGAACATACGATGATGCATCCTTAGAAGTGAGTCCATAGGATGTGGGAATAGTTCAGTGATAGGGTGAGTGAAGTTAGCCCCGTGGTCAAGAGCCCGATGGTTAAGGGGTAACAGCTGTTCCTAAAAGCTTGTTACGTAAAGGGAAATTAGAGGCTGCGGGTTCCATCGATAGTAGTTTAGAAGATGTAGTTTTGTGAGCTGCCTGCAAAGTGTCGCTGTGTGTTGATAGTGCCATCTTGGTTCAATGCAGTACCATGCATTGCTCCCTTTGGTATCTTGTGACAAGAAGATTTCAGCAAGAATGTTAGAATAGGTAGTACAGGTCCACAATCCCTTATCCGAAATCCTTGTGGCAAGTTTCATTTTGGAATTCAGAATTTTTCAGCTTTCAGGATCCCTCCTTATTGGTTCCGGGACCCCCTCACAGATACCAAAAATATGTATTCTCAAGTCCCTTATTTAGCCTGTCTGAGTGCGGGTGGACTTTAGGACCTGGTGGAGCTCCCGACCTATGCACATCCTCAGTATGCTTAAATCATCTCTAGATTACTTACAATACATAATACAATGTAAATATTATGTAAATAGTTGTTATACTGTATTGATTAGGGAAAAATGACAAGAAAAATAATATTTCCAGTAAAAATATTCAATAAAACATGAAAATATACAGCTTCAAACAAACGGGATCAAACACATCGTGAATGACTTATTGGAATAAATGTAGAATGTCACTGTCATGATAAAACTTCAGTAACTTGTCTTTCTGTTTCTTTAAATCATATACAGTGGTAGTTGCGACACCATATTCTTCGGTAAGATGCCTCACAGACACACCACAATCAAGCTTCTGCAATAACTCCACTTTCTGCGTTACTGAGAATGATAGATGCTTCCTTCCCTTTTTCTCATTGTTACCCTTGGGGGTATCTGCAGCTCTTTTTGACATTTTCTCAGTGAAAATAAACACAAAGTCAACAGTGAACACAAAATATCAGTGAACAGCAAATGCACGTGTAACCAGTACGAGCGCTGAGCCACAACTGACGCCTGGCGGCCTCTGCTAGTGCTGCCACATCACACCTGAGTGACGTCAGCTGTTGGCGAATAAAACTTCGGTTTTTGGAGCTTTTTGGATTTCAGAATTTCGGATAAGGGATTGTGGACCTGTATCTCAGGGAATGAATTCCTCCTACCTTCTCACAAGAGCCCATAGAATACCTCTGTTGCTGCTGAAGGCAACCAGATCAATTGCAACCAAGCCTTTTAAAGGCAGGCTAAGTGGAATGCACAGGAGACACAAGAGGACGAAGAACGAGAAGCTACAGAACCTGAGCTTCTGTACCTCCCTCTGCAATCGGATCCCCAACTTCCTAACCAGAAGACTACTATCTCCTCATTGCTGACGATCAATACTGGTGCACCTCAGGAGTGTGTGCTTAGCCCACTGCTCTACTCCCTCTATACCGATGACGTGTGGCTCAAATGCCATCCGTAAGTTTGCTGATAATATGACCATTATTGGTAAAACCCCATTTCGAGATGAGAGGGCGTACAGGAGCGAGATATACCAGCTGATTGAGTGGTGCCACAGCAACAGCCTTGCACTGAACGTCAGTAAGACGAAAGAGCTGATTGTGGACTACGGGGAGGGTAAGACAAGGGAACACAAACCAATCCTCAGAGGGGGATCAGCAGTGGAGAGAGTGAGCAATTTCAAGTTCCTGGCAGTCATGTTCTCTGGGGGTCGAAGCAGAATCCAACATATCGATGCAGCTATACAGGACAGTGGCCTTATTTCATCAGGAGTTTGAAGAGATTTGGTTCGTCACCTAAAACACTTGAAAACTTCTGTAGGTGCACCGTGGAGAGCATTCTGACAGGCTACATCGCCGTCTGGTATGGTGGGGGGGGGGGGGGCTCCGTAGTATCCAAGACAGCTTCAAGGATGATGCCTCAGAAAGGTGGTATCCATCATTAAGGACCCCCATCACCCAGGGCATCCCCTCTTCTCACTGTTACCATCAGGAAGGAGGTACAGAAGCCTGAAGGCACACACTCAGCGATTCAGGAACAGCTTCTTCCCTTTGCCAACCAATCCTTAAATGGACATAAACCTATAAAAACAACACACACAAAATGCTGGTAGAACACCTCCTTATAGGCAGCATCTATAAGGAGAAGCACTGTTGACGTTTCGGGCCGAGAGCCTTCGTCAGGACTAACTGAAATGAAAGATAGTAAAAGATTTGAAAGTAGTGGGGGGAGGGGGAAATGCGAAATGATAGGAGAAGACCGGAGGGGGTGGGATGAAGCTAAGAGCTGGAAAGGTGATTGGCGAAAGCGATACAGAGCTGGAGAAGGGAAAGGATCATGGGACGGGAGGCCTCAGGAGAAAGAAAGGGGGGTGGGGGGAGCACCAGAGGGAGATGGAGAACAGGCAAACAACTAAATATGTCAGGGATGGGGGGAGGAGGGGCACTAACGGAAGTTAGAGAAGTCAATGTTCATGCCATCAAACCCATAAACACTACCTCACTTTTTAAATATTATTTCTGTTTTACACTATTTTAAATCTAATTATTTAATATACATATATACTTACTGTAATTGATTTACTTAATTATCTTACTATATTATCATGTACCACATTGAACTGCTGCTGCTAACTTAACAAACTTCACAACTCATGCTGGTGTTAATAAACCTGATTTCGATTTCGAGATGCCCTGACTAATGAAGACTCTCCCACCCTCCGCTTTAAATACACCCAATGACTCAGCCTCCACAGCCATCTGTGGCAATGAATTCCACAGATTCTCCATGCCCTGTCTTACCTCTATTCTAAAGGGACATCCTTGAATTCTGAGGTTGTTTCCTCTGGTTCTAGACCCTCCCACTATAGGAAACATGCTCTCCCTGTGCACTCTGTTCAGGCTATTCAATATTCGATAGGAGTCAATGAGATCCCTCCTCTTTTCGTATGTCTTTGGGATGTGGGAGGAGAGTGGAGCATCCTGTGGAAAATGGTGAAACTGATTGCAGACAGTGATGGGAACTGAACTCCAATCACTGGCGCAGTAAAGCATTAAGCCAACCACTGTGCCTTTAAAGTGCCAATTGTGCAATCTCCAATTCCGACACCATCCTTGACTGACAGCATCTCCAGGCCAGGACTGGAACCCCAGACTCCCCTTCCTCCCACACCACTCTGCAATCCCGTGTCTCTCAGGTCCCACCGCCAGCTCGGAGACTCCCCTTCCTCCCACACCACTCTGCAATCCCGTGTCTCTCAGGTCCCACCGCCAGCTCGGAGACTCCATCTTCCTCCCACACCACTCTGCAATTCCCTGTCTCTCAGGTCCCACCGCCAGCTCGGAGACTCCCCTTCCTCCCACACCACTCTGCAATTCCCTGTCTCTCAGGTCCCACCGTCAGCTTGGAGACTCCATCCTCCTCCCACACCACTCTGCAATCCCGTGTCTCTCAGGTCCCACCGCCAGCTCGGAGACTCCATCTTCCTCCCACACCACTCTGCAATTCCCTGTCTCTCAGGTCCCACCGTCAGCTTGGAGACTCCCCTTCCTCCCACACCACTCTGCAATCCCGTGTCTCTCAGGTCCCACCGCCAGCTCGGAGACTCCATCTTCCTCCCACACCACTCTGCAATTCTCTGTCTCTCAGGTCACACCGCCAGCTCGGAGACTCCCCTTCCTCCCACACCACTCTGCAATTCCCTGTCTCTCAGGTCCCACCGCCAGCTCGGAGACTCCCCTTCCTCCCACACCACTCTGCAATTCTCTGTCTCTCAGGTCCCACCGCCAGCTTGGAGACTCCATCTTCCTCCCACACCACTCTGCAATTCCGTGTCTCTCAGGTCCCACCGCCAGCTCGGAGACTCCCCTTCCTCCCACACCACTCTGCAATTCCGTCTCTCAGGTCCCACCGCCAGCTCGGAGACTCCATCTTCCTCCCACACCACTCTGCAATTCCCTGTCTCTCAGGTCCCACCGCCAGCTCGGAGACTCCATCTTCCTCCCACACCACTCTGCAATTCCGTCTCTCAGGTCCCACCGCCAGCTCGGAGACTCCATCTTCCTCCCACACCACTCTGCAATTCCGTGTCTCTCACGTCCCACCGCCAGCTCGGAGACTCCATCTTCCTCCCACACCACTCTGCAATTCCCTGTCTCTCAGGTCCCACCACCAGCTCGGAGACTCCATCTTCCTCCCACACCACTCTGCAATTCCCTGTCTCTCAGGTCCCACCGTCAGCTTGGAGACTCCATCTTCCTCCCACACCACTCTGCAATTCCCGTCTCTCAGGTCCCACCGCCAGCTCGGAGACTCCCCTTCCTCCCACACCACTCTGCAATTCCCTGTCTCTCAGGTCCCACCGCCAGCTCGGAGACTCCATCTTCCTCCCACACCACTCTGCAATTCCCTGTCTCTCAGGTCCCACCGCCAGCTCGGAGACTCCATCTTCCTCCCACACCACTCTGCAATTCCCTGTCTCTCAGGTCCCACCGCCAGCTCGGAGACTCCATCTTCCTCCCACACCACTCTGCAATTCCGTGTCTCTCAGGTCCCACCGCCAGCTCGGAGACTCCATCTTCCTCCCACACCACTCTGCAATTCCCTGTCTCTCAGGTCCCACCGCCAGCTCGGAGACTCCATCTTCCTCCCACACCACTCTGCAATTCCCTGTCTCTCAGGTCCCACCGCCAGCTCGGAGACTCCATCTTCCTCCCACACCACTCTGCAATTCCCTGTCTCTCAGGTCCCACCACCAGCTCGGAGACTCCATCTTCCTCCCACACCACTCTGCAATTCCCTGTCTCTCAGGTCCCACCGCCAGCTCGGAGACTCCATCTTCCTCCCACACCACTCTGCAATTCCCTGTCTCTCAGGTCCCACCGCCAGCTCGGAGACTCCCCTTCCTCCCACACCACTCTGCAATCCCCTGTCTCTCAGGTCCCACCGCCAGCTCGGAGACTCCATCTTCCTCCCACACCACTCTGCAATCCCCTGTCTCTCAGGTCCCACCGTCAGCTTGGAGACTCCATCTTCCTCCCACACCACTCTGCAATTCCCTGTCTCTCAGGTCCCACCGCCAGCTCGGAGACTCCATCTTCCTCCCACACCACTCTGCAATTCCCTGTCTCTCAGGTCCCACCGCCAGCTCGGAGACTCCCCTTCCTCCCACACCACTCTGCAATTCCCTGTCTCTCAGGTCCCACCGTCAGCTTGGAGACTCCATCCTCCTCCCACACCACTCTGCAATTCCCTGTCTCTCAGGTCCCACCGCCAGCTCGGAGACTCCCCTTCCTCCCACACCACTCTGCAATTCCCTGTCTCTCAGGTCCCACCGCCAGCTTGGAGACTCCATCTTCCTCCCACACCACTCTACAATTCCCTGTCTCTCAGGTCCCACCGCCAGCTCGGAGACTCCCCTTCCTCCCACACCACTCTGCAATTCCCTGTCTCTCAGGTCCCACCGCCAGCTTGGAGACTCCATCCTCCTCCCACACCACTCTGCAATTCCCTGTCTCTCAGGTCCCACCGCCAGCTCGGAGACTCCATCTTCCTCCCACACCACTCTGCAATTCCCTGTCTCTCAGGTCCCACCGCCAGCTCGGAGACTCCATCTTCCTCCCACACCACTCTGCAATTCCCTGTCTCTCAGGTCCCACCGCCAGCTCGGAGACTCCATCTTCCTCCCACACCACTCTGCAATTCCCTGTCTCTCAGGTCCCACCGCCAGCTCGGAGACTCCATCTTCCTCCCACACCACTCTGCAATTCCCTGTCTCTCAGGTCCCACCGTCAGCTTGGAGACTCCATCTTCCTCCCACACCACTCTGCAATTCCCTGTCTCTCAGGTCCCACCGCCAGCTCGGAGACTCCATCTTCCTCCCACACCACTCTGCAATTCCCTGTCTCTCAGGTCCCACCGTCAGCTTGGAGACTCCATCCTCCTCCCACACCACTCTGCAATTCCCTGTCTCTCAGGTCCCACCGCCAGCTCGGAGACTCCCCTTCCTCCCACACCACTCTGCAATCCCCTGTCTCTCAGGTCCCACCGCCAGCTCGGAGACTCCATCTTCCTCCCACACCACTCTGCAATCCCCTGTCTCTCAGGTCCCACCGTCAGCTTGGAGACTCCATCTTCCTCCCACACTACTCTGCAATTCCCTGTCTCTCAGGTCCCACCGCCAGCTCGGAGACTCCATCTTCCTCCCACACCACTCTGCAATTCCCTGTCTCTCAGGTCCCACCGCCAGCTTGGAGACTCCCCTTCCTCCCACACCACTCTGCAATTCCCTGTCTCTCAGGTCCCACCGCCAGCTCGGAGACTCCCCTTCCTCCCACACCACTCTGCAATTCCCTGTCTCTCAGGTCCCACCGCCAGCTCGGAGACTCCATCTTCCTCCCACACCACTCTGCAGTCCCGTGTCTCTCAGGTCCCACCGCCAGCTCGGAGACTCCATCTTCCTTCCACACCACTCTGCAATCCCGTGTCTCTCAGGTCCCACTGCCAGCTCGGAGACTCCATCTTCCTCCCACACCTCCTTCCCCGAACACCCCAAACCCTTCCTTCTCCTCAGACACCCCCAAACCCCTTCCCCCCTCCCATCCCTGCTCTTCACCATTCCCTCTGACCTTCCCCTCTCTGAGGCTGAACGTTCTGACCTCAGTAAGGGTCTAACTGTATCCCCCTGCGCCCACACCTCACTGAGCACTGCTTCCACCGCCTCCGTCTCCGAGCCTACTTCTTCCGCAAGGATTCTCCAACCCACACCGATGACCCCTTCTCCTCTTCTTGGACACCCCTCTTCGGTCCTCTGCATTCTCTGGACCTTTTCAATGCTAACTGCCAACGTACGTCAACCGTCTCGACGTCACCAGTCCTCTCTCCAATTCCAATCTAACTTGCTCTCCACTCCCTCCGCACCAATCCTAAGCTCACCATCAAAGCCGCAGATAAGGGAGGTGCTGTAGTAGTCTGGCGAACTGGCCTCTACCTTGCTGAGGCTCAGAGCCTCCTCTTACTTAACCCTCAAACAAGACCCCACCAAGGAGTGGCAGGCCATTGTCTCCCGCACCATCACCAACCTTATTAGGTCTGGGGATCTTCCATTCACTGCTACCAACCTCATAGTTCCTGCACCCCGCACCTTCCATTTCCACCTCCCATCCAAGATCCACAATTCCGTTTCTCCAGGTAGACTCAGCTTATTCCTGCCCCACTGAACTCGTATCTGAATACCTCGACTCTGTTTTATCCCCCCAGTTTAGTCCTTCCTACCTACATCCATGGCACTTCACACACTCTGGATCTTTTCAATGATTTCAGGTTCCCTGGCCCCCATCATCTTATTTTCACTATGGAGATCCAGTCCCTATATACTTCCATCCCCCAACAGGAAGGCCTCAAAGCTCTCCATTTCTCTCTGGGCTCCAAACCCAACCAGTTTCCCTCCACCACCACTTTCCTCCGTCTAGCAAAACTTGTCCTCACTCTCAATAATTTCTCCTTTGGGTCCTCCCACTTCCTTTAAATAAAAGGGGTTGCTATGGGTACTCACCTGGGTCCCAGCTATGCCTGCCTGTTTGTCAGCTACATGGAACTGTCAGTGTTCCGAGCCTACACTGGCGTCATCCCTCAACGTTTCCTATGCTACATCGACAACTGCATTGCTGCTGCTTCCTGCATCCATGGGGAGCTCGTCGACTTCATCAACTTTGCCTCCAACTTCCAACCTGCCCTCAAATTCACCTGGTCCATTTCCGACACCTCCCTTCACGTTCTTGGTCTCTCTGTCTTTGGAGATAGCTTATCTGCTGGTGTCTATTATAAACCCAGTGACTCTCACAGCTACCTCTTCCCACACTGTTACTTCTAAAAATGCCATCCCCTTCTCTCAATTCCTTCCTCTCCACCACACCCTGTGCTCCAGGATGAGGCTTTTCCTTCCAGAACGAAGGAGATGTCCTCTTTCTTCAAGGAAAGGGACTTCCCTTCCTCCACTATCAATGCTGCACTCAACCGCATCTCTTCCATATCACACACATCTGCCCTCACCCCATCCTCCTGCCACCCTACCAGTGACAGGGTTCCTTTTGTCCTCGCCTACCACCCCATCAGCCTCCGCATCCAGCACATCATTCTCTGTAACTTCCTCCATCTCTAACAGGATCCCACCAGTAAGCACATTTTTCCCTTCCCCCCCCCCCCACACCTTCTGCAGGGGTCACTCCCTACGCGACTCCCTTGTCCATTCGTTCCTCCCCTCTCCTGGCACTTATCCTTGCAAGCAGAGTAAGTGCTACACCTGCCCCTGCACCTCTTCCATTCAGGGCTCCAAATAGTCATTCTAGGTGGGGCAACTCTTCACCCGTGAGTCTGTTGGGTCACCTACTGTATCCGGTGCTCCCAGGTTCCCTCCTGTATATCGGTGAGACCCAACGTAGATTGGGAGACCGCTTTGCCAGGCATCTATGCTCGGTCCGCCAGAAAAAGCGGGATCTCCCAGTGGCCACCCATTTTAATTCCACGTCCCATTCCCATTCCAACATGGCAGTCCATGGCCTCCTCTACTGCCGCAATGAGGCCACAGTCAGGTCAGAGGAGCAACGCCTTATAGTCTGTCTGGGTAGCCTCCAACCTGGTGGCATAAACATAAATCCCTCAAACTCCACCCTCTCCTTCATCATCCCCATTCCCATTTGTCTCTCGCCTTATCTCCTTACCTGCCCATCACTCCCCCTTTTCTTTCTTCCATGGGCTTTGTCCTCTCCTATCAGATTCCTCCTTCTCCAGCCCTGTATCTCTTTCACCAGCTCTTTACTTCACTCCACCCCCCCCCCCCCATCCCGGTTTCACCCATCACCTTGTGTCTCTTCCTCCCCTCCCCCCATCTTCTAACTCTGACTTCTCTTCTTTTTTTCTCCAGTCCTGCCGAAGGGTCTTGGTCCGAAATGTTAACTCTACTCTTCTTCCACAAATGCTGCCTGGCCTGCTGAGTTCCTCCAGCGCTATGCTAATGTGCTGCCCACTCACCACACAAGCAGCAGTAACAACAGCAAAGCAAGCCCCTTCCATCTACTGACGTATCCAGCCAGGCCTCCAGATGCAGGATAGACTGCTTCCAGGCCTCTACTCCTTGTCCTTGGATTCTCAGGCTCAAAGACCTCAGGCCACCAACTGGGGCATTCACCCCAGGACATTTGAGCCTCAGGTTCTGGAGTTGCATGGATCTCTGACCCTGAAGGCCCAGGCCCTCGTGGCTCTTTCAGACCTTAGTGGCTCATTTGGGTCTCTGCTTTCAGCTTGTGTCATTACCATACCAGTCTCAACCTTCTCTGTGGTCCTCCCATGATGTTGAACCTCTCTCCTAACGATCAGCCCATACCGGTCTCAATCTTCTCTCCATCCCTTTATCCACTCTCTGACCCCTCCCCTCGTCTCAGTCCACCCTCCATTTCCTGTCTCGTAGTCCCTCTCCAACTCCTCTCTCCATGTTCAAGTTTAACAAACTAACCCAGAGAGCAAATGTCATGAAAATCAGGGGTGGCAATTACCAGAAGTTCAAGAATTCAAACTTCCAGGAAAAGCTCCCCTCTTCACTATTTCCCATTCCCAGTTCCCTCTCTCACCTTATCTCTTTATGTGCCCAGAACCTCCCACTACCCTTTCTTCTATGACCTGTCCTTTCCTATCAGATTCCTTCTTCTCCAGGCCTTTACCCTGACTTCCTGACTCTTTACTGTGTATTCCCTCCCCCGTCTCCCAATTCACCCAGCTTGTACTTCTTGCTCCCCTCCCTCCACCTTCTTACTCTGACTTCTCATCTCCTTTTCCAGTCCTGATGAAGGGTCTCGGCCAAAGAAGTCGACCTGTTTACTCTTTCCATTGATGCTCCCTGACCTGCTGAGTGTTTTGTGTGTATTAATAGGTCCTCCATGACCTGGATCAACATGTTGACACCGTGTAAAGGCTTGCGTGCTTCAAGGGCTCCATCGGGTGATGCCACTCATGTTGGAACGCCTGTGGAAGAGAGGCCAGACGGAGGTTGATCTAATCCCAGCTCCCAAATGGACAGACTCATGTCTGCCCCTCCTGGACCACACTCCTTGCCACACCAAACAATGATAAGAAAGGTGTGACCACGTAAATGGGGGTTATACCAACCGTCCGTGGGATTAAGAGGAACAAACGTGGTGAGATCACAGACTGATGCAAGCATTGATTGTAATAGTAGGTGATTTGAATTTTCCACATATTGACCAGGACTCCCATACTGTAAAAAAAAAAGAGGTGGGATAGCGTTTGTCAAATATTTTCAGGGAAGTTTCCTTAATCAGTACGTAGAAGTTCCAATGAGAGAGTGTGCGATATTTGATCTCCTATTAGGCAATGAGACAGGGCAGGTGATAGAAGTTTGTGTAGGGGAACACTTTACACCTAGCGATCGTAATGCCGTTAGTTTCAAGTTAAGTATGGAAAAGGATAGGTCTGGTCCGCAGGTTGCGAATCTAAATCGGAGAAAGACCAATTTTGATGATATCAGAAAGGAGCTGGCGAGTGTGGATTGGGACCGGCTGTCTTCTGGCAAAGGTGTACCTGGTTAAGTGGGAAGCCTTCAGAAGTGAAAATGTGAGAGTACAGAGTTTGTATGTACCAGTAAGAATAAAAGGCAAGGATAACAGGTTTAGGGATCCTTGATCTTTGAGAGAATTGAGGACCTTGATAAGAAAAAAAAGGAGGTGCACAGCAGGTAGGAACAAATGAGGTACTTATGGGGTATCAGAAGTGTGAGAACATTTAAGAAAGACATCAGGAGGGCTAAAAGAAGGCATGAAGTTGCTCTAATGGACAAGGTGAAGGAGAACACCAAGGGCTTCTACAAGGGACAAAATTGGTTTTCTGTAAGATTAGAATGGTAATCTATGTGTGGAGTCAAAAGATATGGGGGGGGGGGTGGAATCTTAGGTGGATTATTTGCACCTGTATTTATATGGGAGATGGATAGAGACTCTATGGAAATAGAGCAACATGGACCCTATACACGACCGTGCCTGTGCCACGCAACAGTGAGTATAGGAGTAGAGAGAGGTGGAGGATAAATGTGTGGCTGAGGGATTGGAGCAGGGGGCAGGGATTCAGATTTCTGGATCATCGGGACCTCTTTTGGGGCGGGTGTGGCCTGTACAAAAAGGACAGGTTGGACTTGAATCCCAGGGGGACCAAAATCCTGGCGGGCAGGTTTGATAGAGCTGTTGGGGAGGGCTTAAACTAGTTTGGCAGGGGGGTGGGAATCAGAATGTGAGTGCAGGGATTAAGGTAGAAGGACAAGGGCATGATGCTGAGAGTTCTGAGTTGATGAGGAAGGACAGGCAGGGGACAGAACATAATTGTAGCCAGTTAAAGGGGTTGAAATGTGTCTATTTCAATGCTAGGAGTATTAGGAACAAGGAGGATGAACTTAGAGCATGGATTAGTACGTGAAACTACGATGTTGTGGCCATTACTGAAACTTGGTTGGAGGAAGGGCAGGATTGGATGATGCAGGTCCCAGGGTTCAGGTGTTTTAAAAGGAATAGGATGGGAGGTAGAAAAGGGGGGGGAGTGGCATTGCTGGTCAGGGATAGTATCACGGCTATAGAAAGGGAGGATGCTGCAGAAGGAGTGTCCACGGAGTCAGTCTGGGTGGAAGTCAGAAATAGGAAGGGATCAATCACTGTGCTGGGAGTAGTCTATAGGCCCCCAAATAGCCCTCGGGACACCGAGGAGCAGATAAGCAGGCAGATTTTAGAATGGTGCAGGAAATACAGGGTAGTAGTTATGGGTGATTTCAACTTCCCTCATATTGACTGGCACCTCCTGAGTGAAAGGGGGATAGATGGGGCTGAATTTGTCAGGTGTGTTCAAGAAGGATTCCTGACACAGTATATGGACCGGCTGACGAGAGGAGAGGCTATTCTGGATCTAGTTCTGGGTAATGAACCTGGTCAGGTGACAGACCTCTTGGTGGGGGAGCATTTTGGTGAGAGTGACCACAACTCCCTTAGCTTCAGCATAGCTATGGAAAGGGATAAAATCAGACAAAATGGTAAAGTGCTTAACTGGGGAAGGGCTAACTTTGAAGGGTTGAGGCAGGAACTAGCGAGAGTAAATTGGAAACAGATGTTCAAAGGGGAAAGCACAGAAGTAATGTGGAAGAAGTTTAGGGACCACTTGAGCTGGGTTCAGGATAGGTTTGTCCCACTGAGGCAAGGAAAAAATGGTAGGAAAAGGGAACCGTGGCTGACAAAACATGTGAGGCAACTCGTCAAGAGGAAAAAGGAAGCATATGTTAGATATAAGAAACAGGAAGTAGAAGGGGCTTATGAGAAATATAGGGTAGCCAGGAAGGAGCTAAAGAAAGGACTTATGAGAGCTCGAAGGGGGCATGAGAAGGCCTTGGCATGTAGGATTAAGGAGAACCCCAAGGCGTTCTATGTGTATGTGAAGAATAGGAGGATGACAAGAACGAAGGTGGGACCGCTAAAGGATAAAGAGGGCAACATGTGTCTGGAAGTGGAGGAGTTTGGAAGAGATCGTAGGAGCATTAGCTATGATCTTTGAATCCTCTTTGGCTGCAGGGGAAGTGCCGGAGGACTGGAGAATGGCAAATGTAGTTCCCTTGTTCAAAAAAGGTAATAGGGAGAAACCTGGGAACAGGAGATTGGTGAGTCTTACGTCAGTGGTATGCAAACTACTGGAACGGATTCTTGAGGATAGGACATGCCAAGGCCTTCTCATGCCCCCTTCGAGCGCTCCTAAGTCCTTTCTTTAGCTCCTTCCTGGCTACCCTATATTTCTCATAAGTCCCTCCTACTTCCTGCTTCTTATATCTAACATATGCTTCCTTTTCCCTCTTGAGGATCTATGAGCATTTGGAGAAGTACAGTCTACTCATGGATAGTCAACATGGGTTTGTGAAGGGAAGATCGTTCCTCATGAGCCTGATTGAGTTTTTTGAAGAGAAAACAAAAGAAATTGATGAGGGTAGGGCAGTGGATGTGGTCTACATGGACTTTAGCAAAGCATTTGACAAGGTCCCTCATGAGAGACTCATCCAGAAAGTCATGAGGCATGGGATAAGTGGAACCTTGGCTGTTTGGATTAAAAAATTGACTTAAAGGAAGAAAGCAGAGGGTAGTTGTGGAAGGAAAGTATTCTGCCTGGAGGTTGGTGACTAGTGGAGTGCTGCAGGGATCTGTCCTGGGACCCCTGCTATTTGTGATTTTTATAAGTGACCTGGATGTAGAGGTAGAAGGATGGGTGAGTAAGTTTGCAGATGACACGAAGATTGGAGGAGTTGTGGATGGAGCTGTAGGTGGTCGGAGGTTACAAGAGGATATAGACAGGCTGCAGAGTTGGGCAGAAAAATGGCAGATGGAGTTCAATCCGGTCAAGTGTGAGGTGATGCATTTTGGAAGGACAAACCAGAAGACTGAGTACAGGATTAATGGTCAATTACTTAAGAGTGTGGATGAACAAAGGGACCTTGGGTTCAAATCCTTACGTCCCTCAAGGTCACTGCACAGGTTGATAGGGTAGTTAAGAAGGCCTATGGGATGCTAGGCTTCATTAACAAGGAGATTGAGTTCAAGAGTAGAGAGGTCATGTTGCAACTCTACAATTCTCTGGTGAGACTGCACTTAGAGTATTGTGTTCAATTCTGGTCACCTCATTATAGGAAGGATGTGGAAGCTATGGAGAGGGTGCAGAGGAGATTTACCAGGATGTTGCCTGGTTTGGAGAACAAGTCATATGAAGCAAGGTTAGCAGAGCTGGGACTTTTCTCTTTGGAGCGTAGAAGAACGAGAGGGGACTTGATAGAGGTCTACAAGATTATGAGAGGCATAGACAGGGTGGATAGTCAGTACCTGTTTCCCAGTGCACCAATAGCAAACACCAGAGGGCATATGTACAAAATTAAGGGAAGGAAGTTTAGGGGAGACATCAGGGGTAAGTTTTTTACACAAAGGGTTGTGAGTGCCTGGAATGACTTGCCAGGGATGGTGGTGGAGGCTAAAACATTAGGGGTATTTAAGAACCTCTTGGACAGGCACATGGATGAAAGAAAAATGGAAGGTTATGGGGTAGTGTGGGTTTAGTACTTTTTAAAAAGGATTATATGGGTCGGCACAACATGGAGGGCTGAAGGGCCTGTACTGTGCTGTAGTGTTCTATGATTCTATACAGATTGCGGAGGAGGAGGTGTCTGCTGTCGAGGCAAGTTGAAGTGGATAAATCCACAGGTCTTGACAAGGTGTCCCCTTAGACCCCATGGAAGGTAAGTGCAGAAGTTGAAGAGATGTTTATCATTAGTGACTGAGGAGGTACTGGAGGATTGGAGGAGAGCTAATCTTGTTCTGCTGTTGAAGAAAGGCTCGGAAGTTAAACCAGGAAATCATAGGCTGGTCAGTAGTGAGAAAGTTATTGGTAGGCATTCTAAGGGACCGTATATATGAGTGTTTGGATAGTCATGGATTGATTAAGGATAGTCAGCATGGCTTTGTACGTGGTAGGTTGTGTCTAACCAGTCTTATTGAGTTTTTTGAGAAGGTTACCAGGAAAGCTGGTGAAGACAAGGTAGTAGGTGTTGTCGACATGGACTTCAGCAAGTCCTGCATGGGAGGCTGGTCAGAAAGGTTCAGTCACTCGGCACTCAAAATGAGGTGGTAAATTGGATTAGACATTGGCTTTGTGGGAGAAACCGGACAGTGATAGAAGATGGTTGCCTCTTTGACTGGAGGTGCCCGTGACTAGTGGAGTGCTGGGTCCATTGTTGTTTGTCATCTTTATCTGGATGATAATGTGGTTAACTGGATCAGCAAGTTTGCTGATGACCAAGATTGAGGAAGTAGTTGACAGGGAGGAAATCTATCAAATCTTGCAGTGTGATCTGGACCAGCTGGAAAAATGGCAGATGGAATTTAATGCAGACAAGTGTGAGGCATTGCACCAGTGTAGAATGTAATGTAGAGACTTTATAAAGCCCTGGTGAGGCTTCACCGAGTACTGTGAGCAGGTTTGGGCCCCTTATCTCAGAAAGGATGTGCCGAAACTGGAGAGGGTTCAAAGAAGGTTCACGGTTATTAATCCAGGATTGAATGGTTTGTCATATGAAAGGCGTTTGATGGCTCTGTGATTGTATTCTCTAGAATTCAGAAGAATGAGGGGTGTCCTCACTGAACCCTATCAAATAGTGAAAAGCCTTGATAGAATGGAGGTGGAGAGGATGTTTCCTACGGTGGGAGAGTCTAAGACCAGAGGACACAGTCTCGGAATAAAGGGACGTACTTTTAGAATGGAGCTGAGGAGGAATTTCTTTAGCCAGAGGGTGGTGAATCTGTGGAATTCTTTGTCACAGGCAGCTGTGGAGGTCAGGTCAATGTATATTTAAGGCAGAGGTTGATAAGTTCTTGATTGGTCAGGGCACGAAGGGATATGGGCAAAGGCAGGAGATTGGGTCTGGGAGGAAAATTGAATCAGCTATGATGGGGCAGACTCGCTGGGCCTGATAGCTTAATTCCGCTCCTATACCTTATGGTCCTACACAGTGAAAGCTAGGGCACTGAGGAGTGCTAGCACAGAAGGATCTGGGAATACAACTCCACAATTCATTGAAAGTGGCAGCACAGATACCGTACATAGGGTCATAAAGAGAACTTTTGGCACATTGGCCTTCATAAACCAAAGTATTAAGTACAGGAGATGGGATGTTATGTTGAAGTTGTATAAGACAGTGGTGAGGCCTAATTTGGAGTATTGTGTATAGTTTTGGTCACCTACCTACAGGAAAGATGTAAACAAGACTGAAAAAGCAGAGAGAACATTTACAAGAATTCTGGAAGACCTGAGTTATAAGGAAAGATTGAATAAATTAGGACTTTATTCCCTAGAACATACAAGATTGAGGGGAGATTTGATAGAGGTATACAAAATTATGATAGGGTAAATGCAAGTAGGCTTTTTCCACTGAGGTTGGGAGGGACTGCAACCAGAGGTCATGGGTTAAGGGTGAAAGGAGAACGTGAGGGGAACTTCATCACTCAGAGGGCGGTGAGAGTGTGGAACGAGCTTCCGCTCTGGTGAAAGGGCTTGCTGTGTCCATTCTGGGGCAGCTCACTCAATTTGGTTCCCGCTGGACACTCAGCTCTCACCCGCGGCTCCAAGTAGCTGTCTGCACATGACAGCAGCCATTCTCCCGTTCACTGCTTCGACAGGCGGGCAAACCCATGTCCCTGGCAAGATGGGGACACGCCCTGTGAAGTCAGCTCCAGCAGGGTGGGTGGATGAATTCAACAGTGACGTGCAATGGCCAGGTAGGCGGTTCTGCGGACAGCGAAGGGCATAATGAGGCACGGGAGTCACGGTCGTCCACTGCAACCAAGGAAAACCCCAAATGAGACAGCAACTCGTATCACTGGACCTGGACTTCCACTGTTGCCTCACGGCTACAGCTTTTGCACTTTAAAAACCACATGTTTCTGCAGACCTATCGGGTTCACGGTTCGTAACGGGGAAATCCCTGGTGCAGATAGAGACCACAAAGCATTTTGACAACTGTATCCTTTTAAGATGTGGTAATTTATTGAAGGTCAAACCCATCACAAAATCCATACAAATAACATCGACTACAAACACCTTATCAATTCCATTTATACTCTTGTGTGATTTCAGCCAGCATTATCCCACTACAATGAAACAGAATATGCATTCCCAAATGATTTCTTGACATTAATTACTCTGGGTCTGGAGAAGGTGCAGAACTATAAATTTGTAATTTTCCAGTGCAGTGATGAGCACATTCAATTTCATTGGTATTCTCTGTTTCAGAAGGTAATGACAGATGGGAACCATCGTGGTGTGTCTGCCTCAGTCCGTGCTCACACAAATCCCCCCCAGTCACCGGCACCAGCCCATCTGCCATCAAGGACATACTGTATATACAGAAAGTTGCTGGAAGAAGGCCAGTAATATCATGAAGGATCCCTCCCACCCTGCTCATGGACTGTTTGTCCCACTCCCATCAGGGCAGAGGCTACGTAGCACCCACACCGGGACCACAAGATCCAAAAAAAGAGCGGTTGGACTGATCAACACCATTAACTCACCCCACCACCATTACCACACACACAGCCCCCGGTGTACATACAATCAGTCCATATAGAACAGTAAAATGTGTTTTATAGGGTTGCTGTTGTATTTGTTGTTATTTTATTGATTGAGATACAGCCCAGAACAGGCCCTCTTTGCCCTTTGCGCCACACTGCCGGCGACTCCTGACTTAACCCCAGCCTAATCACAGGACAATTTAAAATGACCAATTAACCTAGTAACTGGTATGTTTTTGGACTGTGGGAGGAAACCAGAGTACCTGGGGAAAATCCAGGCATTCCAAGGGGGAGAAGGTACAACTCCCTACAGGTGATGTTGGGATTAAACGCCGAACTCCAGTGCCATGGGCTATAATAGTCAGGCTAACCGCTATGCTAACCATGGTGCCCAGATATTCTGCGTGTCGTGTGTTCTTTATGCTGTATCAGATCTGGAACAACCATTGTTCTTTTTACCCTTGTGTCCTGAAGACTGACGATTAACAATCTCGAATGGGCACTCAATTCCCGATCATCCTGCTCCTACTCGTTTATTCCCTGCATTTGTCATTCTTGCACAGCAATTCTTGGCCGTTTCAGGAGTGCTTCTGTTGCTTCGGACAGCCCAGCCTGCGCTCGTAGCTGGCAGTGTGTTTCAGTACCTCTCACCCGACAGCTTTGTGAGTGACATTTCTCCACGGTCGGTGAACTTCATTAAACTATCCTTGAACACCTAGGTTTCCTAGTTGTGATTCTCCAAAGGCGAGTGTCACTGGCAAGTCCGGTGTTGGCTGGCTGATGGTGGTGACTCATTGAAATGCTATGGGGGTTTTTTTGGTGAAGATGCCCCTACATTATGGTTGGTATTTTGACCCAGTGACATTGCGAAAACGAGAATACACCCACTTTACCTCCTATACCTAATGAAGAGGACACGGAGGGTATGCTCGGGGTCTTCCGCTGCTGCAGCACATCCACTTCAGTGTTGATGTGTTGAGCTTTCAGAGAAGCTCTTCTGCACACCTCTGTCGTAACGTGTGGTTATTTGAGTCACTGTCGCCTTCCCAGCTTGAACCAGCCTGGCCACTCTCCTCTGCCCTCGCTCAGCTCCCACCCACGGAACTGCTGCTCGCTGGCTGTCTTCCGTTGTTCACACCTTTCTATGTAAGCTCCGGAGACCGTTGTGTGTGAAAATCCCACACCGACAATCATTCCACGGTGAAAGTCACTCAGGTCCCGTTCCTTCCCCATTCTGAACCACGACTGAGCCCCTTGACTGTGTCTGCATGTTTTACGTAGACACGATCAATCGTTGCGGCCGCGTGACTAGACTTTGCATTTACACACAGTTGTTCAGGTATACCTAATGAATTAGCCAGTGTTTCCCAGTTAGGATGATGTGTGCCTTATACCTTCTAATTCTTTTGTTCTACTTGCAGACGTACCTCAGAATCCAGCTCACTGTCATCTTGCAGCTTATTGTTTACCCACACTGCACGTTCCCCGTCTGCTTCGCTCTGATGTTGCCTCACCTTGTTCTGCCTCAGTGCACTGTGGGAGGGAGGAGCAGGTTTGCTTTGTTTCTCCGTACCTTCTGTTTTGCTGAGCACTGAATTTGTGGAGCAGAACCTCCCGGCCCTTTCAGCCTGGCCACCCCGATTGACCCTAGTTTACAATGACCAATCAACCTACCCAGCCCATCGCTGGACTTCGGGAGGACACCAGGGTAAACCCCGTCCATCCCACTGGAGGACCTACTGAGAGTCCTTACAGATTGGCGCCGGAACTGAACTCCGAACTCGGGGAATGCCCCGAGCTGTGTTAGCGTCACTCTAACTGCTACCCTACCGTGGCACCTGTTGTTCTGCCAAGCACTATGGGCATACTACGTTGGCGTCAGAATGTGTGGTGACACCTGTGGGACTCCCCCCCCCCCCCGCACATCTTTGAAACTGTTATGTTTCTATGTAAATGTGATAAATAAATTTGAATCTCACTCTGAATCTGATGATTTGATCAGTATAAACAGTATGCAAGACAAGATTTTTTACTGTATCTTGGTAAATATGACAATATTAAGCCAATTCCTATTCTAATTACCTAATCTAACCTTTTTCTAAAACCTCCTTTCTGACCACCCTAATATTTCCATTCTAAGGGTGAAATCTTCTCTAAATTATGTTCATAGTTAATTATTTAGGACTTTATTTCCCTAGAGCATAGGAGAATGAGGGGAGATTAGATCTGATAGAGGAATACAAAATGATGAGGGGTATAGACAGGGTAAATACAAGCAGGCTTTTCCCGCTGAGGTTGGGTGAGGCTAGAGCTAGAGGTCATGGGTTAAGGGTGAAAGGTGAAATGTTTAAGGGGAACTTCTTTACTCAGAGGGGAGTGAGATTGTAGAACGAGCTGCCACCAGAAGTGGTGGATGCAGGTTTGATTTCACCATTTAAGAGAGATTTGGATAGGTACACAGATGGCAGGGATCTGGAGGACTATGATCTAGGTGCAGGTCGATGATATTAGGCAGAATAGTAGTTTGGCACAGACTAGATAGGCTGAAGGGCCTGTTTTGTGTTGTAGTGTTCTATGACTCTATTCATTACTCCTGCAAGATGAGTGTGTTGATTGTAAGGCTTTGACACAGCCTTAACTTTCATTAACACATTTGTCGTCAACGTTTTCTCCAATCCTCCACTACCATCTTCACAGTGCTTCCATAATGAAGTGAACTGGCCACGTCAACAACCAAGACTGAGCTTCATAAACACTGTGAATAATAATCCCTTTAGGAACTCTGCCCTGCAGTAGGTTAACAATGATACTTCATGCGAGAAAAATTGGAAGCCTAGATGCTGGAAGACTGATTTAGCAAGCATATTCCAATTTCCTTAACGGACAATCTTAAATACCTGTAAAGAGCACTAAAGCAAAATACCATCAGATGCCCAAAATCTGGCCTAGAGAGAAATGACTGGAAATACCCAGCAGGCCAGGCAACATCTGCGGAGAGAGAAAAACATAGTTTAACGTTTCATGACAGAAATGCAAACTGTCATCCTCTTTGAGATATAGGTAACGAGGCAGGCAATTTGCAGACAGCAAGCTCCCAATAACAGCACTCCAATAATGATTAGATAAACCATATTAGTGAGGGATATATATCAACCACTATACAGCCATCTAGGTTTGGTCAAAGCAGGGCTTCCTGAAGAATATGAAGACTAAGGATAGCATCTCTTTTAGTGGGCAAGGGAAGAATCCTCAGCGCGTGTTAGTGGCGGTCATCGGCGATCCCTGGAAGCTCGGACTGGTGGATAAATAGTCTCTCCATACGAAAGGCAAGCCCTTTACAAAGCACCAGAGAGAGCCTTTGTGTGAAGACTTATAAAATTCGGATGAGATACCTGATCAATCTGCCAACCCAGGAGATGATTTTGGTGGTGTCTGATACAATGCTGACCACGATACACAAGAGATCTTGGGGAACTGATAACACCGTGACAATCAAATACTTAGCCATGGTGGTAAGACAGCTGACAGTACTGTACATAATCCCAAAAGGGATCCTTAAAACAGCGACGGCCAAGACTCGGATAACTCGGAGGACAGCTGCAAAGAGTTGGACAAAGGTCATGGCTGCATGGGCAATGTTTTCAAAGGGAATAAAGACTGTGCTGATGATAGATGGACAGATGGCCTCATTCACCTCTTCACTGGCTAGTTCCAATGGAGTTGCAATTGGCTCTATCACCAAGTCGTTGCCATTGTCATCTTTGGAAAGTGGCTGTGGTAAACTGTCTTCTTCCAACTTTGAATTAGCCACGCTGGTTTCTATTTGTTTGATAAGATTTTTGACCTCTTCAAAAGTCTCTCCTTCATCCTGGCTGCCTGAGCCACAGCCGTTAAAGATATTGCCCACGCCCAGCCGGCGTTGTAGCTCATTCACCGTTAGATGTTCCACCTCTGCCTCCGACTCCAAATCTTTCATGAACGCGTACGAGTAGTCTTTGTTGTACGTCACTTCATCCTCTCCTTCTGGTTCTGCACTTGTGGGGGCATTCTGACAGGGATCGTCGCTCTGATCCTGTGGCGACGCACAGCAGAGAGCTGTCCATGCAAATCTAGGCACCGAGACCCTTTCCTTCAGTTTCTCCTCCGTGATGTTGGCAGGACCTGTTACCAGGTACATTACCCGACCCGATTTATGGCATGCTCCCGCCAGCTTTGTCACCACAGCCTCCACCTTGTGGTACCAAATCTTATTAGCCTTCGGGGTCATGGGGACTGCGTTGGTAAGTGTGCACGTGCTTGTACCACTTGTCTTGTTATTAAGATTAAATGGGTAAACATGTCCTCGTTCGTAATCTTCGCCCTTATAATCTGAGTTCAGTGCCTGTAGCTTGCCAAGAGATTTAATATTGTTCGCCATTTCGTCTGGGAGATTTGGATTATCGATCTGAAACCAACATCATACACAGATGAGAAACAGTGAGATGCCATTGTATGGGTCACGTCCATCTTGAAGACCAGGACTGGGTGATGGCTTTACGAGTATGGACTAGCCCACTATCTGCACTCTCCAATACCCTGAAGCAGGGGGTCCCAACCCTCTTTATGCCATGGACCAACACCAGTAGGCGAGGGATCGGGATCCATGGACCCCAGCTTGGGAACCCCCGCTCTAAAGGTTAACCTGCAAGTTGAGTTGGTGGCGAGGAAGGAAATTGCAACGTTACGATTCATTTCGAGAGGACTGGAACACAAAAGCAAGGATAGAATGCTGAGGCTTTATAAGGTATTGTTCAGACCACAGCTGGAGTACTGTGGGATAGTTTATCTAAGAAAGGACGTGCTAGCATTGGAGAGGGTCCAGACGACGTTCACGAGAATGATCCCAGGAATGAAAGGGTCAGGGTCAGGGTCAGAATCAGGTTTAATATCACTGGCATATCCCATGAAATTCATTGTATAATATTAATGTATGAGGAGTGTTTGATGGCTCCGGGCCTGTACTCACTGGAGTTTAGAAGAACGAGGGAGATCTCATTGAAACCTATCGAATATATAAAAGGTCTGGATACAGTGGACATGGAGCAGATAGTCCAGGACTAGAGGGCACAGACTCAGAACAGAGGGAAGTCACCTACAACAGAGATGAGGAGGAATTTCTTCAGCCAGAGTGTGTTGAATCTGTGGAATTCGTTGCCACAGACGACAGTGGAGGTCAAGTCATTTGGTATAGTTAAAGCAGAGGTTGATAGGTTCTTGATTAGGTGAGGCGTCAAAGGCTACGGAGAGAAGGCAGGAGAATGGGGTTGGGGGGATAGTAAATCAGCCATGATTGAATGGTGAAGCAGAGTTGATGGGCCAAATGGCCCAATTCTGCTCCTATGCCTTATAGTCTTATACTGTTGTATCATTTCACACTGCCCTCAATGCTGACCACACTTCAATCATTACTTACATTAACTTCCAGCAAAAAAGTTTCAGAATTAATTATTATAGTAACTAATTCACTGGGTTATTTTCATTCATTTATCATTTGATTCTGGCCCACAGAGACACAAATTATTCCTCTATTCCCCAGCAGTACTGCAATTCTTTTGTCTTTTCAATTATTGATCTACTTTTCTTTGGGAAAATCTGCTTCACCTTCATCTTGGGGCGCGTTCTTAACGTCACAGGTTAATAAGGTGGTAAAGAAGGCATATGAGATGCTTGCAGATTAGTAATTGAGTTCCAGTGTCGGAAATTTACATTGTAGTTTTATAAAACTCTCGTTAGGCCACATCTGGAGTATTGAGTTCAGGTCTGGTTGCTTCATCATCAGAATGATACAGGGGCTTTGCAGAAGAGGTTTAGCAGGCTGTCTCCTGGTGTAGAGGGCATCAGAATGATGCGGGGGCTTTGCAGAAGAGGTTTAGCAGGCTGTCGCCTGGTTTAGAGGGCATCAGAATGATGTGGGGGGCTTTGCAGAAGAGGTTTAGCAGGCTGTCACCTGGAGTAGAGGGCATCAGAATGATGCGGGGGGCTTTGCAGAAGAGGTTTAGCAGGCTGTCGTCTGGTGTAGAGGGCATCAGAATGATACAGGGGCTTTGCAGAAGAGGTTTAGCAGGCTGTCGCCTGGTGTAGAGGGCATCAGAATGATGCGGGGGCTTTGCAGAAGAGGTTTAGCAGGCTGTCGCCTGGTGTAGAGGGCATCAGAATGATGCCGGGGGCTTTGCAGAAGAGGTTTAGCAGGCTGTCGCCTGGTGTAGAGGGCATCAGAATGATACAGGGGCTTTGCAGAAGAGGTTTAGCAGGCTGTCGCCTGGTGTAGAGGGCATCAGAATGATGTGGGGGGCTTTGCAGAAGAGGTTTAGCAGGCTGTCGCCTGGTGTAGAGGGCATCAGAATGATGTGGGGGGCTTTGCAGAAGAGGTTTAGCAGGCTGTCGCCTGGTGTAGAGGGCATCAGAATGATACAGGGGGCTTTGCAAAAGAGGTTGAGCAGGCTGTCGCCTGGTGTAGAGGGCATCAGAATGATACAGGGGCTTTGCAGAAGAGGTTTAGCAGGCTGTCACCTGGTGTAGAGGGCATCAGAATGATACAGGGGGCTTTGCAAAAGAGGTTGAGCAGGCTGTCGCCTGGTGTAGAGGGCATCAGAATGATACAGGGGCTTTGCAGAAGAGGTTTAGCAGGCTGTCGCCTGGTGTAGAGGGCATCAGAATGATACGGGGGCTTTGCAGAAGAGGTTTAGCAGGCTGTCGCCTGGTGTAGAGGGCATCAGAATGATACAGGGGCTTTGCAGAAGAGGTCTAGCAGGCTGTCGCCTGGTGTAGAGGGCATCAGAATGAAACAGGGGCTTTGCAGAAGAGGTCTAGCAGGCTGTCGCCTGGTGTAGAGGGCATCAGAATGATACAGGGGCTTTGCAGAAGAGGTTTAGCAGGCTGTCGCCTGGTTTAGAGGGCATCAGAATGATACAGGGGCTTTGCAGAAGAGGTTTAGCAGGCTGTCGTCTGGTGTAGAGGGCATCAGAATGATGTGGGGGGCTTTGCAGAAGAGGTTTAGCAGGCTGTCGCCTGGTGTAGAGGGCATCAGAATGATACAGGGGCTTTGCAGAAGAGGTCTAGCAGGCTGTCGCCTGGTGTAGAGGGCATCAGAATGATACAGTGGCTTTGCAGAAGAGGTCTAGCAGGCTGTCGTCTGGTGTAGAGGGCATCAGAATGATGTGGGGGGCTTTGCAGAAGAGGTTTAGCAGGCTGTCGCCTGGTGTAGAGGGCATCAGAATGATGTGGGGGGCTTTGCAGAAGAGGTTTAGCAGGCTGTCGCCTGGTGTAGAGGGCATCAGAATGATACAGGGGCTTTGCAGAAGAGGTTTAGCAGGCTGTCGCCTGGTTTAGAGGGCATCAGAATTATACAGGGGCTTTGCAGAAGAGGTCTAGCAGGCTGTCGTCTGGTGTAGAGGGCATCAGAATGATGTGGGGGGCTTTGCAGAAGAGGTTTAGCAGGCTGTCGCCTGGTGTAGAGGGCATCAGAATGATGCGGGGGGCTTTGCAGAAGAGGTTTAGCAGGCTGTCGCCTGGTGTAGAGGGCATCAGAATGATGCGGGGGCTTTGCAGAAGAGGTTTAGCAGGCTGTCGCCTGGTGTAGAGGGCATCAGAATGATACAGGGGCTTTGCAGAAGAGGTTTAGCAGGCTGTCGCCTGGTGTAGAGGGCATCAGAATGATGTGGGGGGCTTTGCAGAAGAGGTTTAGCAGGCTGTCGCCTGGTGTAGAGGGCATCAGAATGATGTGGGGGGCTTTGCAGAAGAGGTTTAGCAGGCTGTCGCCTGGTGTAGAGGGCATCAGAATGATACAGGGGGCTTTGCAAAAGAGGTTGAGCAGGCTGTCGCCTGGTGTAGAGGGCATCAGAATGATACAGGGGCTTTGCAGAAGAGGTTTAGCAGGCTGTCACCTGGTGTAGAGGGCATCAGAATGATACAGGGGGCTTTGCAAAAGAGGTTGAGCAGGCTGTCGCCTGGTGTAGAGGGCATCAGAATGATACAGGGGCTTTGCAGAAGAGGTTTAGCAGGCTGTCGCCTGGTGTAGAGGGCATCAGAATGATACAGGGGCTTTGCAGAAGAGGTTTAGCAGGCTGTCGCCTGGTGTAGAGGGCATCAGAATGATACGGGGGCTTTGCAGAAGAGGTTTAGCAGGCTGTCGCCTGGTGTAGAGGGCATCAGAATGATACAGGGGCTTTGCAGAAGAGGTCTAGCAGGCTGTCGCCTGGTGTAGAGGGCATCAGAATGAAACAGGGGCTTTGCAGAAGAGGTCTAGCAGGCTGTCGCCTGGTGTAGAGGGCATCAGAATGAAACAGGGGCTTTGCAGAAGAGGTCTAGCAGGCTGTCGTCTGGTGTAGAGGGCATCAGAATGATGTGGGGGGCTTTGCAGAAGAAGTTTAGCAGGCTGTCGCCTGGTGTAGAGGGCATCAGAATGATGTGGGGGGCTTTGCAGAAGAGGTTTAGCAGGCTGTCGCCTGGTGTGGAGGGCATCAGAATGATGCGGGGGCTTTGCAGAAGAGGTTTAGCAGGCTGTCGCCTGGTGTAGAGGGCATCAGAATGATACGGGGGCTTTGCAGAAGAGGTTTAGCAGGCTGTCGCCTGGTGTAGAGGGCATCAGAATGATGTGGGGGGCTTTGCAGAAGAGGTTTAGCAGGCTGTCGTCTGGTGTAGAGGGCATCAGAATGATGTGGGGGGCTTTGCAGAAGAGGTTTAGCAGGCTGTCGCCTGGTGTAGAGGGCATCAGAATGATACAGGGGCTTTGCAGAAGAGGTCTAGCAGGCTGTCGCCTGGTGTAGAGGGCATCAGAATGATACAGGGGCTTTGCAGAAGAGGTTTAGCAGGCTGTCGTCTGGTGTAGAGGGCATCAGAATGATGTGGGGGGCTTTGCAGAAGAGGTTTAGCAGGATGTCGCCTGGTGTAGAGGGCATCAGAATGATACAGGGGCTTTGCAGAAGAGGTCTAGCAGGCTGTCGCCTGGTGTAGAGGGCATCAGAATGATACAGGGGCTTTGCAGAAGAGGTCTAGCAGGCTGTCGTCTGGTGTAGAGGGCATCAGAATGATGTGGGGGGCTTTGCAGAAGAGGTTTAGCAGGCTGTCGCCTGGTGTAGAGGGCATCAGAATGATGTGGGGGGCTTTGCAGAAGAGGTTTAGCAGGCTGTCGCCTGGTGTAGAGGGCATCAGAATGATACAGGGGCTTTGCAGAAGAGGTTTAGCAGGCTGTCGCCTGGTTTAGAGGGCATCAGAATGATACAGGGGCTTTGCAGAAGAGGTCTAGCAGGCTGTCGTCTGGTGTAGAGGGCATCAGAATGATGTGGGGGGCTTTGCAGAAGAGGTTTAGCAGGCTGTCGCCTGGTGTAGAGGGCATCAGAATGATGTGGGGGGCTTTGCAGAAGAGGTTTAGCAGGCTGTCGCCTGGTGTAGAGGGCATCAGAATGATGCGGGGGCTTTGCAGAAGAGGTTTAGCAGGCTGTCGCCTGGTGTAGAGGGCATCAGAATGATACAGGGGCTTTGCAGAAGAGGTTTAGCAGGCTGTCGCCTGGTGTAGAGGGCATCAGAATGATACAGGGGCTTTGCAGAAGAGGTTTAGCAGGCTGTCGCCTGGTGTAGAGGGCATCAGAATGATACAGGGGCTTTGCAGAAGAAGTTTAGCAGGCTGTCGCCTGGTGTAGAGGGCATCAGAATGATACAGGGGCTTTGCAGAAGAGGTTTAGCAGGCTGTCGCCTGGTGTAGAGGGCATCAGAATGATGTGGGGGCTTTGCAGAAGAGGTTTAGCAGGCTGTCGCCTGGTGTAGAGGGCATCAGAATGATACAGGGGCTTTGCAGAAGAAGTTTAGCAGGCTGTCGCCTGGTGTAGAGGGCATCAGAATGATGTGGGGGGCTTTGCAGAAGAGGTTTAGCAGGCTGTCGCCTGGTGTAGAGGGCATCAGAATGATACAGGGGCTTTGCAGAAGAGGTTTAGCAGGCTGTCGCCTGGTGTAGAGGGCATCAGAATGATGCGGGGGCTTTGCAGAAGAGGTTTAGCAGGCTGTCGCCTGGTTTAGAGGGCATCAGAATGATACAGGGGCTTTGCAGAAGAGGTTTAGCAGGCTGTCGCCTGGTGTAGAGGGCATCAGAATGATACGGGGGCTTTGCAGAAGAGGTTTAGCAGGCTGTCGCCTGGTGTAGAGGGCATCAGAATGATACGGGGGCTTTGCAGAAGAGGTTTAGCAGGCTGTCGCCTGGTGTAGAGGGCATCAGAATGATACGGGGGCTTTGCAGAAGAGGTTTAGCAGGCTGTCGCCTGGTGTAGAGGGCATCAGAATGATGTGGGGGGCTTTGCAGAAGAGGTCTAGCAGGCTGTCGCCTGGTGTAGAGGGCATCAGAATGATACGGGGGCTTTGCAGAAGAGGTTTAGCAGGCTGTCGCCTGGTGTAGAGGGCATCAGAATGATACAGGGGCTTTGCAGAGGAGGTTTAGCAGGCTGTCGCCTGGTGTAGAGGGCATCAGAATGATACGGGGGCTTTGCAGAAGAGGTTTAGCAGGCTGTCGCCTGGTGTAGAGGGCATCAGAATGATACGGGGGGCTTTGCAGAAGAGGTTTAGCAGGCTGTCGTCTGGTGTAGAGGGCATCAGCTCCAATGCGAGGCTGGGCCAACCTGGTTTGTTTTCTCTGGAGTGATGGAGGCTGAGGGGAGATCTGTGAGATGTTTATGAATTGATTTTTAAAACCACATTGAAAAAGCAACTTTTACTGTATTTATATTCATAACTTGTAGTGTGTAAATGATTTGTATTAAGTAGAATATAAAATATTATATAATTCTATATAAATCCTACTGCTGTTGAGTTGAAACCAAAAGGAATTTGCACCGGTGGAGATGACCACTGCATTGAGGCCTTCAAGTAAGGAGAACTTCTTATGAAACATACTCACTTAAATTCTTGTGCATTGTTTTTCTACAACAAAAAAACCTATTCAAAACCAACGGGTCAAAGAGCCCATACCACATTATACTTCAGTTATAGAACATAGAAATTTACAGCACATTACAGGCCCTTCGGCCCACAATGTTGTGCTGGCCATGTAACCTACTCTAGAGACTGCCTAGAATTTCCCTAGCACGTACCCCCCTAGTTTTCTAAGTACCATGTACCCATCTAAGAGGGTCTTAAAAAACCCTATTGTATCTGCTTCCACCACCACCGCAGGCAGTGCATTCCACGCACCCACCACTCTGTGTGAAAAACTTAACCCTGACATCAGTACCCATTTCCAAGCACCTTAAAACTATACCCCTTGTGTTAGCCATTCCAGCCCTGGGGAAAAGCCTCTGACTATCCACATGATCAATGCCTCTCATCATCTTATACACCTCTGTCAGGTCACCTCTCATCCTCCGTCACTCCAAGGAGAAAAGGTCAAGTTCACCCAGCCTATTCTCATAAGGCATGCTCCCCACTCCAGGCAACATCCTTGTAAATCTCCTCTGTACTCTCTCTATAATATCCATACCCTTCCTGTAGTGAGGCGACCAGAACTGAACACAGTTCTCCCAGTAGGGTCTAACTAAGGTCTAATATAGCTTCAACATTATCTCACAGCCCTTGAACTCATTCCCACGGATGATGAATGCCAACACACCATACACCTTCTTAACAACACTGTCAACCTGCACAGCAGCTTTGAGTGTGCTGTCGACACGGACCTCGAGTTATATCCAGTTGAATTTCTGCCTGAATGATTGTGACCCCCAGTGACAGGTCTCCTCGTCACTTGCCACCCCCCAATCGTTCTTCTTTTAGAGTCTCATTCCAAACCAGTCCTCCTCCGAGATCACACCGCATGCTCCCTCAGACACACCCACAGTCCCACCTGCACTAATCTGCTCCACAGCCGCTCACTTTGGAGAATCTGACAGCCCCTCCTAAATCCCAGGCTTGCATCAGCAAGGAGAACGAGAGATTTCGGTGCATGGAAAACTATAGTCTGCGGCTACAACTGAAATGCTTTGTCCTTCATCTGGATGGTCTCCAACTCAATCGGGGAATCTGTCTCCCAGCGCAGAAATGTCTAATACTAGAAGGCATCCATTGAAGGTGAGAGGGGATAAACCCAAAGGAGATACGAGGGGCAATTTTTTACCTGACAGGGTGACGGGTGCCTGGAGTGTCCTCTCTGTGCTGGCGGTGGAAGCAAATATGATAGGGGTGCTCCTAGACAGCCCCATGAATGTGCAGGAAATGAACATTGTGCAGGCAAAGGTCATTAGTTTAATTAGTTTGACCCGCAATGTGGGCTGAAGGGCCTGTTCCTGTGCTGTACTGGTCTGTTCTATGTATCATGGCACAGTAGCGTAGTAGTTAGCGGAACATTTTACTGTACCAGGGTTCAATTCCCGCCGCTGCCTGTAAGGAATTTGTATGTTCTCCCCGTGACCGTGTGGGTTTCCTCCCACAGTCCAAAGACGTTGGTAGGTTAATTGTTCATTGCAGCTTGTCCCACTGGATTAAATCGGGAGATTGCTGGCTGGTGTAACTCAAAGGCTTGGAAGGGCCTGTTCCACGTTGTATCTCAATAAACAAATGGACACCTCCCATAATAAAGACATTGTTCACTGAGTCACAGAGTAATTCAGGGTGGAAACAGGCCCTCGGCCCAACATGGAACATAAAATATAGACCATTACAGCACAGTACAGGCCTGTTGTCTCACTATGTTGTACCAAACTTTTAATTGACTTTAACCCTTCCCTCCCACACAGACCTCCATTTTTCTGTCATCCCTGTGTGCCTATCTACGAGTTTTTAAAATGCCCCTAATGTGTCTGCCTCTACCATCACCTCTGGCAGGGCACTTCATTACAATACCACTCTGTGTAAAAAATTATCTCTGATATCCCACCCTGATATTTTCCTACAATCATCTTAAAATTGTCTCTCCCTCCCCAGCCTGTTTTAGCCGTTTTTGCCCTGGTAAAGTCTCTGGGTGTCCACTGTATCTTTTCATCGTGCTATGTCACCTCTCAACCTTCTTCGTTCCCAAGAGAAAATCCTTAACCTATCCTCATAAGACATGCTCTCTAATCCAGGCTGCATCCTGGTAAATCTCCTCTGCACCCTCTTTAAAGCTTCCACATACTTCCTACAATGAGGTGACCAGAACTGAACACAATATTTCAAAAGTGGAATAAAAACCAGGATTTTATGCATCGGCAACATTACCTTGTGACTCATGCACTCAATCCCCATTACCCCAAAGCCCTTGCACTCAATCCCCATTACCCCAAAGCTCTTGAACTCAATCCCCATTACCCCAAAGCCCTTGAACTCAATCCCCTTTACCCCAAAGCCCTTGAACACAATCCCCAATACCCCAAAGCTCTTGAACTCAATCTCCATTACCCCAAAGCCCTTGAACTCAATCCCCATTACCCCAAAGCCCTTGAACACAATCTCCATTACCCCAAAGCTCTTGAACTCAATCTCCATTACCCCAAAGCCCTTGAACTCAATCCCCATTACCCCAAAGCCCTTGAACTCAATCCCCATTACCCCAAAGCTCTTGACTCAATCCCCATTACCCTAAAGCCCTTGAACACAACCCCCATTACCCCAAAGCTCTTGAACTCAATCTCCATTACCCCAAAGCCCTTGAACTCAATCCCCTTTACCCCAAAGCCCTTGAACACAATCCCCATTACCCCAAAGCTCTTGAACTCAATCTCCATTACCCCAAAGCCCTTGAACTCAATCCCCATTACCCCAAAGCTCTTGACTCAATCCCCTTTACCCCAAAGCCCTTGAACACAATTCCCATTACCCCAAAGCCCTTGAACACAACCCCCATTACCCCAAAGCTCTTGAACTCAATCTCCATTACCCCAAAGCCCTTGAACTCAATCCCCTTTACCCCAAAGCCCTTGAACACAATCCCCATTACCCCAAAGCTCTTGAACTCAATCTCCATTACCCCAAAGCTCTTGACTCAATCCCCTTTACCCCAAAGCCCTTGAACACAATTCCCATTACCCCAAAGCCCTTGAACACAATCCCCATTACCCCAAAGCTCTTGAACTCAATCTCCATTACCCCAAAGCCCTTGAACTCAATCCCCTTTACCCCAAAGCCCTTGAACACAATCCCCATTACCCCAAAGCTCTTGAACTCAATCTCCATTACCCCAAAGCCCTTGAACTCAATCCCCATTACCCCAAAGCCCTTGAACACAATCCCCATTACCCCAAAGCTCTTGAACTCAATCTCCATTACCCCAAATCCCTTGAACTCAATCCCCATTACCCCAAAGCCCTTGAACTCAATCCCCTTTACCCCAAAGCCCTTGAACACAATCCCCATTACCCCAAAGCTCTTGAACTCAATCTCCATTACCCCAAAGCCCTTGAACTCAATCCCCATTACCCCAAAGCCCTTGAACACAATCCCCATTACCCCAAAGCCCTTGAACACAATCCCCATTACCCCAAAGCTCTTGACTCAATCCCCTTTACCCCAAAGCCCTTGAACACAATTCCCATTACCCCAAAGCCCTTGAACACAACCCCCATTACCCCAAAGCTCTTGAACTCAATCTCCATTACCCCAAAGCCCTTGAACTCAATCCCCTTTACCCCAAAGCCCTTGAACACAATCCCCATTACCCCAAAGCTCTTGAACTCAATCTCCATTACCCCAAAGCTCTTGACTCAATCCCCTTTACCCCAAAGCCCTTGAACACAATTCCCATTACCCCAAAGCCCTTGAACACAATCCCCATTACCCCAAAGCTCTTGAACTCAATCTCCATTACCCCAAAGCCCTTGAACTCAATCCCCTTTACCCCAAAGCCCTTGAACACAATCCCCATTACCCCAAAGCTCTTGAACTCAATCTCCATTACCCCAAAGCCCTTGAACTCAATCCCCATTACCCCAAAGCCCTTGAACACAATCCCCATTACCCCAAAGCTCTTGAACTCAATCTCCATTACCCCAAATCCCTTGAACTCAATCCCCATTACCCCAAAGCCCTTGAACTCAATCCCCTTTACCCCAAAGCCCTTGAACACAATCCCCATTACCCCAAAGCTCTTGAACTCAATCTCCATTACCCCAAAGCCCTTGAACTCAATCCCCATTACCCCAAAGCCCTTGAACACAATCCCCATTACCCCAAAGCCCTTGAACACAATCCCCAATACCCCAAAGCTCTTGAACTCAATCTCCATTACCCCAAAGCCCTTGAACTCAATCCCCATTACCCCAAATCCCTTGAACTCAATCAACTTGTCCATGCTGATCAGGTTGACCAGATTTGTCCCATTCCCCTCTAAATCCTTCCTATCTATCTGCTTGTCCCAGTGAGTTTAAATGTTGTTCTTGTACTTGTCTCCAGCACTTCCTGTGACAACTCGTTCCAAATAGTGACCGGACTCTACATGAGGTTGCCCTTGTTTACAACATTGCTCAGGGCTCTGCTGCCATGCACAGTAAGAGGTGTATCCTGGTTTAATTGTCTAATATCCAACACCTCACATTTCTCTGAATTGAACACCTTTTACCCACTAATCCAGCTGACCAAGACCCCCCTGTAATTTTTGATAACCTACTCTACTGTCTCTGATGCCATCTATGTTAAAGTCATCGAACACAGAACCTACTCCAGGATCAATCCAATCCTTTCCCCCCTCTAATTTACTATCATCACCATGCCCATCTAAGAGTTTCTTAACTGCCCCTAATGTATCTGCCTCTACTTGCAGGTCACTCCACACAGTGTAAAGAACTTACCTCTGACTGCCCCCTATATTTTTGTCCAATCAGTTAAAAATTATGCCCCCTATACAAGCCACAGTCAGTCCGTGTGGGCAGTAACGTCTCTGGTCGCATTGTACTGAGCACTGGCACTCCCCAGGGCTGTGGGCTCAGCCGCCGATGCACGGCAGTGTTGCAGGACTCAGCTCAAACCGTGTCATCAAGTTTACAGAAGACACAAAGGTGGTCGGCCTCATCAACGATGAGGAGTCGGAGTAGAGAGAGGAAGCGGAGCGGCTGGTGGACTGGTGTGAGAAGATCAACCCAAGTCTGAATGTGGAGACGACCGAGGACATGATTGTGGACTTCAGGAAGGTGCAGATGAACCATCCCCCTCTGCGCACACATGGCCTCTCTGTAGAGAGAGTCAAGTGCACCAGGCTCCCGGGAGTTCACGTCATGGTCGAGCTCAGCCGGTCCCTGAATAAGAAGGCACAGGAGTGCCTCCGTGCTTCCTGAGGAGACTGAGGCAAGCGAGGCTCCACACATCCCACCCCTCCAACTTAACTGTGTTTTCCAGGAGGACAGAGTCCTGACAAGTTGCATCTCCATCTGGTACGGGAGCAGTTGAGTGTCAGACTGGAAATTCCTACAAAGGACTGTGAGTACAGCTGAGAGGATCATAGGGGTCTCCCTACCACCCATCGGGGACATTAATCAGGAGTGTTGTGTGTCCAGGGCCCTTAGTATTATTAAGGATCCCACCCAACCATCCAGCATCCTCTTTGACTTTCTACCATCGGGCAGGAGACTCCATCAGGATCGGAGACAGTTTCTTCCCTCGGGCCATTAGGGTTCTGAACTCCCTGCTGCATCGCATTCGAAGTGTCACTGGATAATTTGTTCTGTACCCGACAATACTTTAATTTATGCACTTTACATTGTTTATAGATGTATAATTCATTTGTACATTTAATTCTTACTTTCCTAAGTTATTGTGTGTGATATTACACCCTGGCCTGGAGGAACATTGTCTCATTTGATGGTGTACATGTATACAGTTAAACAACAATTGACTTGGCTTAACATTTCTGTCCTGAGGAAAAAAGTCTGTGCTGTCCACTTGATCTGTACTTCGTATCATCTGGTACACTTCTGGCAAGTCACCTCTCATCCTGCTTCACTCCAAAGAGAAACGGCCTAGGTTGTTCAACCTCTCCACAAAAGACATGTTCTCCTGCTGAATCCCCTCTGCACCCTCTCTAAAGCCTCCACATCCTTCCTGTAGCCAGGCGACCAGATACGGCAAAGGTACAAACCCTGACAGTTCAATCCAGACAGCATCCTGCTGAATCCCCTCTGCGCCCTCTCTAAAGCCTCCACATCCTTCCTGTAGCCAGGCCACCAGATACGGCAAAGGTACAAACCCTGACAGTTCACTCCAGACAGCATCCTGCTGAATCCCCTCTGCGCCCTCTCTAAAGCCTCCACATCCTTCCTGTAGCCAGGCGACCAGATACTGCAAACGTAAAATCCCTGACAGTTCAATCCAGACAGCATCCTGCTGAATCCCCTCTGCGCCCTCTCTAAAGCCTCCACATCCTTCCTGTAGCCAGGCGACCAGATACTGCAAACGTAAAATCCCTGACAGTTCAATCCAGACAGCATCCTGCTGAATCCCCTCTGCGCCCTCTCTAAAGCCTCCACATCCTTCCTGTAGCCAGGCCACCAGATACTGGAAACGTAAAATCCCTGACAGTTCAATCCAGACAGCATCCTGCTGAATCCCCTCTGCACCCTCTCTAAAGCCTCCACATCCTTCCTGTAGCCAGGCCACCAGATACTGCAAACGTAAAATCCCTGACAGTTCAATCCAGACAGCATCCTGCTGAATCCCCTCTGCACCCTCTCTAAAGCCTCCACATCCTTCCTGTAGCCAGGCCACCAGATACTGCAAACGTAAAATCCCTGACAGTTCAATCCAGACAGCATCCTGCTGAATCTCCTCTGCACCCTCTCTAAAGCCTCCACATCCTTCCTGTAGCCAGGCCACCAGATACTGCAAACGTAAAATCCCTGACAGTTCAATCCAGACAGCATCCTGCTGAATCCCCTCTGCACCCTCTCTAAAGCCTCCACATCCTTCCTGTAGCCAGGCGACCAGATACTGCAAACGTACAAAACCCTGACAGTTCACTCCCATCCAAACCATTCCTCCCTTGTACAAGTTACCTTCGATTTAATAACTAACCCTCTACTCAGCACGACGAGTTTCCCGCTGCCGTGTTTTGGTTACTAATCTAATGATATGGATGCCTTATTTAACTTACTAACCGGTTGTATCACTGTCTGGCGGGGAGAGGCCATTCTGCAGAGGATCGGAAAAGGCTGCAGACTCGGCCAGCTCCATCGTGGGCACCAGCCTCCCCAGTATTGAGGACACCTTCAAAAGGCGGTGTCTCAGAAAGGCAGCGTCCATCATTAAGGACCCCCACCACCCAGGACATGCCCTCTCCTCACTGCTACCATCAGGACGGAGGTACGGGAGCCCGAAGACACACACTCGGCGATTCAGGAACAGCTGCTTCCCCTCTGCCACCCGATAATAAAACTACAGATTACAGTCAGAAGCATATATGAAATACGTAGAGCAAAACGAGGGGGGAAAGAGTGAGGGGAGTGTCCATTGCGGAGGAGGGGAAGCTGCTCCTGAAGCGATCTGCGAGTCTCTCCCGTACCTCCTCGATGGTCCCAGTGAGAATACATTTTTGTTGGGGAATGCGGTCAGGCGAGCTGGGGGCGATCTTTACCTGCGGTTCCACGAACCAGGCAGCGGGTCTGTAAGCCTCGTCCTGGCCCATGGAGCACGGGTAGCGGTAGGCGGAGTACATCGGGATCCGGTGGTCTGTCTGGTAGAGGGTGGCGAAGTGATAATTGTTCTTGTATTTCTGACAGATCCGCAGCAGGTTGCTCGCGCTGTCATTTCCAAATCCCTGCGGCGGCACCTTATCCCGGAAGAACCAGTTACATTCCTGGAAATCTCTCACCACCTTGCCCCGCACTGTCCCGGGACGAGGGGCAGCCAGGAGCAGGAGCCAGAGGAGACCCCCGGGGTTCATGGTCAGGCTGCGGGACTAGACCTGCAGAGGCAGCGAAGCCGTGGTCCGAGCGCCGGGGGATGCCTCCGGTGTCCGCCGCAGCGCCTCGGGCTGGTGCTCACAGGCTGCGGGGGCAGTCTGACCGCCCGGCGCTCCAAGCCGCCGCGGAGCCGGACACAGTAGCCCGCTGTCTGGTGCAAACCAGAAGCTGCATTGCGCCGGATGACATCATTGGCGTTAAGTAGGATGTCCCTTTGAACCCGAAATGGAGGGTTGTTGACATGCAAAAGGTTTGCCGGGAACTGTAGTTTGTGCCAACCTATTGCCCTTCAGAATTCAGAATCTTCAGAATTTATTTTATTCCTTACATCCATCTCACAACAGGAGGGAGTAGAAGTCTCTATGTTGCGCCTCTGTCGGATGTACAAGCAATAAGAAGGGGAGGGGGGGGGGATGTGGGATTGCATTGCCCAAACACTAAAACTGTATACATAATTGTTTTGTATACATGTATTCAGTCAGATCGATGTGTATTGATAAATCTGATGGGCTGGTGGAAGAAGCTGTCCCGGAGCCTGTTGGTCCTGGCCTTAATGCTGTGGTACCGTTTGCCCGATTGTAGCGACTGGAACAGTTAGTGGTCGGGGTGGCTGGAGTCCATGATGATCCTCTTCACACACCCGCTGCTGTAAATGTCCTGAATCACATCCACGGATGCGCTGTGGGCTGTCGGCACCACTCTCTGCAGGGTGACCTGCGAGTGAGGGAAGTACAGCTCCCGTACCAGGCGGCGACACAGCCAGCCAGGATGCGCTCAATGGTGCCCCTACACTGTAGAAAGTCATGAGGATTCGGGGACTCATGCCAAACTTCTGCAGCCGTCTGAGGTGAAAGACGCGCCGTTGTGCTTTTTGTCGCTACACAGCCGGTATGTACAGAGCAGGTGAGACTGCCCTTGCAACAATATGTGCTACCGTGTGACAGCTCTGGAGGAGACGACAGCTTGCAACTACAGATCACCCGAGACTCCCGCCTCCGACCCCCGGTTAATGGCGGCATACAATGAGGGTGCGAATCCCTGCCCTAGAAGAACGTCCCTTTGGCACAGAGATGAGGAGGGATTTCTTTAGCCAGAGAGAGGCGAGTCCGTGGGATTCATTGCCCAGACGGAGGTGGAGGCCAAGTCCTTGGGTATTTCTAAAGCAGGTTCTTCATTAATCAGGGCGTCAAAGGATACGGGGAGAAGGTTGGAGAACGGCTTTGAGAAGTACAATGATGGAATGGTGGGGCAGACTCAATGAGCCAAATGGCCCAATTCTGCTCCAGTCTCCTTTGAGGAGATTAACAGGCCCATAAGACCAGAAGACAAAGGAGCAGAAGTAGACCATTCGGCCCATCGAGTCTGCTCCACCATTTTATCATGAGCTGATCCAATCTCCCCTTTAGTCCCATTCCCCCACCTTCTCACCATGACCTTTGATGCCCTGACTACTCAGATACCCGTCAATCTCTGTTTTAAATACACCCAATGACTTGGCCTCCACTGCCGCCCGTGGCAACAAATTCCACAGATTCACCACCCTCTGGCTAAAACAATTTCTTTGCATCTCTGTTCTGAATGGGCGCCCTTCAATCCCTAAGTCATGCCCTCTCATACTAGACTCCCCCACCATGGGAAACAACTTTGCCACATCCACTCTGCCCAAGTGGATCCTTTCATCATTTCAACATGTCCTACTACACAACAATGTGGACCAAAGGGCCTGTAATGTGCTGGAACGTTCTGTGTTCTTTTGGAAAGCACATACCACCAGGCTCCAGGACAGCTTCTAGCTGCTATTATAGGACTACGGAACAAAGTCAACTTATTATCAAAATATCACCAGGTGTCACCAAACTCTACCCTGAGGTTAATTTTCTTGCAGGAATTTACAGGAAAATAAAGAAATGAAATAGAGTTTATGAAAAGCTATGCATAACAAAGGCTGACAACGTGCAAATAAATAAATAAATAATGCTGAGGACAGGATTCAGGCGCTCTCAATGGCCAGCCTGTCTGCCTGTCCTATTGTCTTCGTTTCGGCCGGCCCTGCACTACATTATCTGCCTGCTCTGCACTTCTCTGCGACTGCAACTGTTTATTGTTGCTTTCCCACACACTCCCTCAATGCACTGCTGTGATCAAATGATCTGTGCGGATCGCACGCAAAACAAAGCTTTTCCACTCTACCCCGTGTATGCTGCAGCCCTCACACCTGGTGGAGGATCTCACCTGGTCCCTCAACACCAGCTCCATAGCCAAGAAAGCTCAGCAGTGCCTCTACTTTCTGCGAAGGCTGAGGAAAGTCCATCTCCCCTACCCCACCCATCCTCATCACATTCTACAGGGGTTGTATTGAGAGCATCCTGAGCAGCTGCATCACTGCCTGGTTCGGAAATTGCACCATCTCGGATCGCAAGACCCTGCAGCGGATAGTGAGGTCAGCTGAGAAGATCATCGGGGTCTCTCTTCCTGCTATTACAGACATTTACACTACACGCTGCACCCACAAAGCAAACAGCATTGTGAAGGACCCCATGCACCCCTCATACAAACTCTTCTCCCTCCTGCCATCTGGGAAAAGGCACCGAAGCATTCGGGCTCTCACGACCAGACTGTGAAACAGTTTCTTCCCCCGAGCCATCAGACTCCTCAATACCCAGAGTCTAGACTGACATCTACATAATTTATTATATTAAAATTTGTCCTCTACTGTGCCTATTGTCTTGTTTATTAATTATTGTACTGCCCTGCACTGTTTTGTGTACTTTATGTAGTCCTGAGCAGGTCTGTAGTCTGGTGCAGTTTTCATGTTGTTTTACGTAGTCTAGTGTAGCCTTGAGTTGTCTCACATAGTCTAGTGTAGTTTTGTGTTGTTTCATGTAGCACCATGGTCCTGGAGGAACGTTGTCTCGTTTTTACTGTGTACTGTACCAGCAGTTTATGGTCGAAATGACAATAAACTTGAGTTGAACAGTTTGTGTCAGGGAGCTGGAGCTGGAACTAGGTGGACTCGGTCATTCGGGAGGCTGGGGGGTAGATAGACCGGACACAGAGGGAGGTAGTTACTCCCAAGGTGCAGGACACAGGAAACTGAGTGACTGTCAGGAGGGGGAAAGGTGCAGAGTACCCCTGTGGCCATCCCCCTCAACAACAGGTATATATCACTTTGGATACTGTAGGGGAGGAGTGGGGATTGACCCAGCAGAGGAAAGTCACAGTAGTCAGGTCTCTGGCACCGAGTCTGTCTCTGTGGTTCAGAGGGGAAAGGGGAGAAGAGGTGAGCTGTGCTGATAGAGGATTCATCAGGGGGACAGAATGGAGGTTTAGTGTGTATGAGAACCAGGATCCCAGATGGTACATTGCCTCCTGGATGCCAGGATCCAGGGCATCTCAGATTGAGTCCTCAGCATTCTCGATTGGGAGAGTGAGCAGCCAGGGGTTGTGGTCCACGATGGAAGCAATGACATGGGTGGGAAGAGTGACGAGGTTCTGCAAGGTGAGGTCAGGGAGTTAGGTGCTAAGTTAGAGGACAGGATCTCATGACTGATTCCCATGCCACGTGCTAGCGAGGCCAGAACGAGGAAAGCCACACAGCTGAGGAGGGATGGTGACAGGTCTTTGGACCTCCAGCAAAGGTGGGACCTGTACAGAAGAGATGGTTTGCACCTGAACTAGAAGAGGGACTAATATCCTGGAGGGAAGGGTTGCTAGTGCTGCATGGGGTGGGGTTTAAACTGGAGATACAGGGTGATAGGAACCATTATGCCAGAACAGTTAGTGGAGAGGTCGCAGAGACAGATGTTGTTAAGACCTCAGACAAAATCAGGAGTCAGCAGGTCGAGGATGGTGTGACTAATGTTCTGAACTGCTGGAAATATCGTAGGAAGGTCAGATGAGAAGAACGGTGGGAAAAGCATGGACCAACACAGGGAATTGTGATACTGTAGCCATAAGGGAGACTTGGTTGCAGGAGGGCAGGACCTGGCTTTATGGGGAGAACTAAGGAATAAGAAAGGTATGACCATGTTAATGGGGCTATGTCATAGACCACCCAACAGTCCGCAGGATTTAAAGAGGCAGATTTGTAGAGAGATTGCAGATTGCTGCGAAGGACGAGGTTACTATAAGGTTGTGATAGTAAGTGATTTTAACTTTCCAGATGCTGGGAGAGTCCAGTACCAGAGGGCATGGTTTGAGAATAAGCGGTAGGTCATTTAGGACAGAGTTAAGGAAAAACTTCTTCTCCCAGAGAGTTGCGGGGGTCTGGAATGCACTGCCTCGGAAGGTAGTGGAGGCCAATTCTCTGGATGCTTTCAAGAAGGAGCTAGATAGGTATCTTATGGATAGGGGAATCAAGGGATATGGGGACAAGGCAGGAACCGGGTATTGATAGTAGATGATCAGCCATGATCTCAGAATGGCGGTGCAGGCTCGAAGGGCCGAATGGTCTCCTTCTGCACCTATTGTCTATTGTCTATTGTCCACATATTGACTGGGACTCCCGGACTGTAAAATGATGAGATGGGACAGAGTTTGTCAAATGTGATCAGGAAAGCTTGCTTATCAGTATTTAGAACTCCCAATGAGAGAATGTGCAATACTTGATCTGCTAATAGGGATTGAGACAGGGCAGCTGACAGAAGTTTATGTAGGGAACACTTTCCATCTAGTGATCATAAAGTTTTACGATAATTATGGAGAAGGATACAGTAGATCAGGTCCTCAAGCTGAGATTCAAAATTGGAGAATGGCAGCGTCCATTACTAAGGACCTCCAGCACCCAGGGCATGCCCTTTTCTCACTGTTACCATCAGGAAGGAGATACAGAAACCTGAAGGCACACACTCAGCAATTCAGGAACAGCTTCTTCCCCTCTGCCAACCGATTCCTAAATGGACTTAAGCTTTGGACACTACCTCACTTTTTAAAATCTACAGTATTTCTGTTTTTGCACATTTAAAAAAATAATCTATTCAATATATGTAATTGATTTACTTGTTTATTTATTCTGTTTTATTTTATTTATTATTTTTTTCTCTCTCTGCTAGATTATGTATTGCATTGAACTGCTGCTGTTAAGTTAACAAATTTCACATCACATGCCGGTGATAATAAACCTGATTCTGATTTTGATGGTATCAAAAAGGATCTGGTAAATGTGGATTGGGACAGGTTGTTTTCTGGCAAAGGTGTGCTTGGTAAGTGGGAGGCCATCAAAAGTGAAATTCTGAGAATCTAAAACTTGTATGTGCCTGTCAGAATAAAAGGTGAAAATAAGAGGTTTAGGGAACCTTGGTTTTCGAGAGATATTGAGGCCCTGGTGAGGGAAAGAGGAGGTGAATACAGGCAGTCAAGAACAAGTGAGGTACTTACGGAGGATAAGAAATGCAAGAGGACACTTAAGAAAGAAATCAGGAAGGCTGAAAGAAGGCCTGAGCCTGCCCCAGCAGACAAAGCGAAGGAGAATCCTAAAGGATTCAACAGATACGTTAGGAACAAAAGGATTGCCAGGTACAAAATTGGTTTCTCTGGAAGATCAGAATGATAATCGATGCATGGAGCCAAAGGAGATGGGGTAGACATTAAATGGATATTTTTGCATCTGTATTTACTTGGGTGACAGAGAGTCTGTAGAAGCGAGGCAGATCAGCAGCGAGGTCATGGACCCTATAGCGATTACAGAGGAGGAGGTGTTTGCTGTCTTGAGTCACATCAGGGTGGATATATCCTGACAAACAGTTTATTCAAACCCTGTGGGAGGTAAGAGCAGAAACTGCAGGGGTCCTAGCAGAGATATTTCAAAGTTCCAAGTACATTTATTATCAAAGTATGTGCACTTTTTACAACCTTGAGACCCGTCTCCTAAGAGACAGCCACAAAACCATGACTCCATTAAAAACAAAAGAAGACCGTCAAACACTCAGTGTGCGGAGAGAGAGAGAGAGAAAAACCAGTTCTGCAAACAATAAAAGCAAACAGCATTCAGAACTGAAGTTCACAAAGCCAGGCTTCACTACTGCTGATTCACAAGTTCAGCATTTGCAGGCCACAGCCTCAATCCAGCACAGAGATGAACAAACCCTGTGGAGCAGTGAGCCAAACTGGACTGTCTATCGCCTCCCACCCCAACACCCCCACCATTTCAGTCTGGCCCGGCACTTAAACCGTCCGAACCTCAGGAGGTTTCTCGCTCTCTGCCACTTCAATATGCCCTCAGGCTCAGCTGCTCCAAATCGGCCAGTACCCAACCTCCTCAGTTTGGCTCAGCTCTTAAATTGATCAAACCTTGGACCTCTCCTTGACTTTGCCTTGCCTCCATTGCATCGCATTGCCTCGAAGTCCGCTTCAGCAACTCTGGCCCGGACTTGCTGCAACTGTCCTGCCTCTCTAGGACCCCGGCCCACGCCGCAGAAATGCCAGGTCGTACAGGTGATACAGTTCAACTCCGACGGGGAAGCCCCAGGCCTCTGTTTGCAGTTATCATTTATCGGAAAACCGTGAATTGCAATAGAAAAAATGTGAATATTTAAATCATCCTTTACGACAGGTGAGGTACCAGACGATTGGAGGATAGCAAATGTTGTTCCACTGTTTGAGAAAGGCTCCAACAATAAACCAGGAAATTATTGGCAGTGGAGCCTGACGTCAGCAGTGGGAAAGTTATTGGAAGGTGTTGTAAGGGACCGGAGATATGACTATCTGGATAGACATGGACTGATTAGGGGTAGTCAGCCTGGCTTTGTGCGTGGTGGGTCATGTCTAACCAATGTTATAGAGTTTTTTGAGGAAGTTACCAGGAAAGTTGACAAAGGCAAGGCAGTAGATGTTGTCTACATGGATTTTAGAAAGGCATTTGCAAAGGTCCCGCATAGGAGATTTGTCAAGATGGTTCCGTCGCTTGGTATTCAAGATGAGGTAGTAAATTAGATTAGACACAGATTGCTGGAGGAACTCAGCAGGCCAGACAGCATCCATGGGAAAGAGTGGACGGTTGATCAGGTCCTGATGAAGGTTCTTGGCCTGAAACATTGACTGTTTGCTCTTTTCCATGGATGCTGCCTGGTCTGCTGAGTTCCTCCAGCATTTTGCGTGCTTCACTTTGATTTGCAACCTCTGCAGATTTTCTCTTGTTCGAAATTGGATTAGACATTGGCTTTGTGGGAGAAGCCAGAAGAGTGGTCATAGATGGTTGCCTCTCTGAATAGAGACCTGTGATTAGTGGAGTGCCGCAGGGGTCAGTGCTGGGTCCATTGTTGTTTGTCATCTATGTCAATGATCTGGATCTGGATCTGGAATGTGGTAAACTGGATCAGCAAATTTGTGGATGACACCAAGATTGGGGATGTAATGGAGAGTGAGGAAGACCACCATGGCTCTGAGCAGGATCTGGACCAGTGGGGAAAATGGTCTGAAGAGGGACAGATGGAATTTAATGCAAACAATATGAGGTTTTGTACTTCAGTAGGATAAACCAGGGTAGGTCTTACACAGTGAACAGTGGGGCACTGAGGAGTGTGGTAGAACAAAGGGATCTGGGAATAATGGTCCATAATCCATTGAAAGAGGTGGCACAGGTAGATAGGGTCCCATAAAGACAGCTTTTAGCACGTTGACATTCATAAATCAAAGTATTGAGTACAGGAGATGGGTTGTTAAATTGAAATTGTGTCAGATGTTGGTGAGGTCTGATTTAGAGTTTTGGTCACCTGCCTACAGAAAAAATGTAAATAAGGTTGAAAGAGTACAGAGAAAATTTACAAGCATGTTGCAGGGTCTGGAGGACCTGAGTTATAAGCCTGTGGCAGAAAATAAATCCACAGATTCACCACTCTCTGGTTAAAGAAGTTCCTCCACATCTAAAAGGATTCAGAGGCTGTGTCCTCTGGTCTGAGACTATATGAAACATCCTCTCCACATCCAGTCTATCAAGGCCTTTCACCATTTGATAGGTTTCAATGAAGTCACCCCTCAATCTTCTGAATTCTAGTGGAAACAGGCCCAGAGCCATTAGATGCTCTTCATATGACAAACCATTCAATCTTGGAATCATTTTCATGAGCCTCCTTTGAACCCTCTCCAGTTTCATCACATCCTTTCTCAGACAAGGGGCCCAAACCTGCTCACAATACTCCAATGAGACCTCAGTAGTGCTTTATTAAGTGTCAACATGACATCCTGGCCTTTATATTCTAGTCCTCTTCAAATGAATACTAACATCGCATTTGCCTTCCTCATCACAGACTTAACTTGCAAATTAACATTTGGGGAATCCTGCACAAGGACTCTCAAGTCCCTTTGCACCTCGTTTTTTTAAAAAAATTTCTCTATTTGGATAATAGTCAACACTTCTTCTACTAAAGTGCATTACCATACGCTTCCCGACACAGTATTTCATCTGCCATTTCTTTGCCCATTCTCCTAATCTGTCTAAGTCATTCGTAGTCTCTCTACTTCCTCAAAACTACCAGCCCCTCCACCTATCTTCATATTGACTGCAAACTTTGTAACATAACCATCAATTCCATCATCCAAAGTTTGACATACAGCATAAAAAGAATCGGTCCCAACATGGACCCCTGTGGAATGCCACTAGCCGCTGGTAGCCAACCCAAAAAAAGTCCTGATGAAGGGTCGAAACGTTAACAGTGCTTCTCCCTATAGATGCTGCCTGGCCTGCTGCGTTCCACCAGCGTTTTGTGTGTGTTGCTTGAATTTCCAGCATCTGCAGATTTCCTCGTGTTTGCCAAAAAAATTCCCTTTATTCCCACACTTTGCCTCCTGCCAATCAGCCAATGCTTTATCCATGCTAGAATCTTTCCTGCAATACCATGGTATCTTAGCTTGTTAAGCAGCCTCATGTGTGGCACCTTGTCAAAGTCCTTTTGAAAATCCAAGTGCACAACATCAACTGATTCTCCTTTGTCTATCCTGCTTGTTACTTCTTCAAGAAATTCCAACAGATTTGTTAGGCAAGATTTTCCCTTGAGGAAACCTACAGCCTATTTTATCATGTGCTTCCAAGTATTCTGAGACCTCATCTTTAATAATCAACTCCAACATCTTCTCAACCACTGAGGTCAGACTAACTGGTTTATGGTTTCCCTTCTTAAAGAGTGGAGTGACGTTTGCAATTCTCCAGTCTTCTGGAACCATTACAGAATCTAGTGATTCTTGAAAGATCATTACTAATTCCTCTACAATCTTTTCAGCTACCTCTTTCAGGATCCTGGGGTGTGTATCCTCTGGTCCAAGAGACTTCCCCATCTTCAGACCTTTCAGTTTCCTAAGAAAATTCCCACACTTCATGCCCCCTGATGCCTGGAACTTCCACCTTACTGCTAGTGTCCTCCACAGTGAAGATTGATGTAAAATACTTATTCAGTTCATCCCCCATTTCCATGTCCCCCATTATTACCTCTCCAGCATCATTTTTCAGTGGTTCAATATCCACTCTCACCTCTCTTTTACACTTTATGTATCTGAAGAAACTTTTGGCATCATCTATAATATTATTGGCTAGCTTACTTTCGTATACCATCTTTACCTTTTTAATGATTTTTTAGTTGCTTTCTGTTGGTTTTTAAAAGTTTCTCAATCTTTTAACTTCCCAAGAATCTTTGTTCTCTTGTTAGCCACGGTTTTGTCATCTTGCCTTTAGAATACTTCTTCCTTTTTGGGATGTTTATACCTGGGCCTTCCAATTTGTTTTCGGAAATTCCACCCATTGCTGCTCTGCCATCATCCCTGCCAGTGTTCTTTTCAAATCAGTTCTGGTCAGCTCCTCTCTCAAGCCTCTGTAATTCTCTTCACTCCTCTGTAATATTGATACATCTGACTTTAGCTTCTCCTTCTCAAGTTTCAGGGTGAATTTGATCATATTATGAGCACTTTCCCCTAAGGGTTCTTTTCCTTTAAGCTCTCTAATCAATTCCAGTTCATTGCACAACACCCAGTCGAGAATAGCTGATTCTCTAGTGGGCTCAACCAGGAGCTGCTCGAAAGAGCCATCGTGTAGACACCCTAGAGATCCCCCTGCTGTAATCCAGCACCAGCCTGATTTTCCCAATCTAGCTGCATATTGAAGTCCCCCGTGACTATTGTAACACTGTCCTTTTGGCATGCTTTTTCTATCTCCCAATTTTACTACCGTTTGGGGGTCTGTACACATCTCCCATCAGTCTTTATACCCTAACAGTTCTTTAGCTCTATCCACAATGATTCAACACCTTCTGATTCTACGTCACCTCTTTTGAATGGTTTGATTTCATTTTTTACCGACAGAGCAAAGCTGCCCGCTCTGCCTTCCTGCCTATCCGTTCGATACAAGGTGTATGCTTGGACATCAAGCTCCCAGATATAATCTTGCAGCCATGATTCAGTGATAGCTACAACATCTTACAAACCAATCTGTTACCAAGCTACAAGTTCACCGACCTTATTCCGTATACTGCGTGCATTCAGACACAACACCTTCAGTCCTGTATTCTCCCTTTTCGATTTTGTTGTACCCATGCTCAACCTTTTGATTCCTGACTCTGTCTGAGGCCTCCACACTCTCTCTATTAGCTGTTCTGGCACTCTGGTTCACATCCCCCTGCAACGCTAGTTTAAACCCCACCGTGCAGCATTAGCAAACCTTCCCGCTAGGGTCGTAGTTCCCCCTCTATCTCAGGTGCAAACTGTCCCTTCTGTACAGGTCTCACCTTCCCTGGAAGAGAGCCCAATGATGCAAAAATCTTATGCCCTCCCTCCTACACCAGCTCCTCAGCCATGTATTAAACTGCATAGTCATCCTGGTTCCGGCCTCGCTAGCACATGGCATGGGTAGCAATCCTGAGATCACAACCCTGGCAGTCCCTGAACTAACTCCCTGTGCAGAACCTTATCACATCCTACCCACGTCATCGGTACCTCCATAGACCCAGACTCCTGGCAGTTCACCCTTCCACTTATGAATGCCGAGGACTCGATCTGAGATATCCCTGACCCTGGCACCCGGGAGGCAACATGCCATCCTGGAGTCCTGTTCTCACCCAAAGAACCTCCTGTCTGTTCCCCTAACTAATGAATCCCCTATCACCATAGCATGCCTCTTCTCCCCCCTTCCCCTCTGAGTCACAGAAGCAGACTCACTGCCAGAGACCCGACTTCTGTTATGTCAATCCCCCCGCCCACTGACAGTACCTAAAGTGATACACCTGTTGTTGAGGGGGGTGGCCACAGGGCTACTCTGCACTGAATCCCTTTCCCCTTTCTGACCGTTACCCAGTTGCCTATGTCCTGCACCTTGGGTGTAACTACCTCTCTATAAGTCCTATCTGTCACCTCTACCTAGCTGAGTAGATACAAAGAGGAAAAGGAAAAGAAACCTGAGCTTTGCTTTCTCTGTGTGAAGCCTCTCTTCGCTGAAGAGCCTGAAGATGACCACTCTGACTCTGTCCACTCAGATGATGGCCGCTCCGCTTGACCCCACCCTCCTTCAACCACTCCTGCCTTTTATCCTCGGGTGGTGGACCTGATTGAAGTCCTCTCCTCTCCAAACTTCCGATGTCCAGATTGGCTGCTGGCCAGACCGAAGTCTCCAATGCCTCCTTCCCAGGGGCAGCAGCACGAACAGAAGGTGGGGGCTCCTGTCACAATGGTGAGGAGGGCCTTTCCTGGGCAGTATTCACTACTTTACATTGTTTACTTTAGGGTATCTGGAACTGAGAATCGTAATTATATTCATAGTCATCATTATCGTCTCATGGGTTGGTGACTCCTTTGGGGAATGCAGACAATTCATTGTGGCAGTGATGAACCCTTAATATTTATTTCCAGCAGTCTGGCCAGAATCTACCTGGCATGCCGGTCGAGGCAAATGCATCATGTGTGGTCCCAGTACCCAAGAAGAGCCAACTAAAGGTCTTGAATGACTATTGACCAGTGGCCCTGTCCTCACACATCACGAAGGCCCTAGAGAGGCTAGTCCTGGCTCAACTCCAACCCCTGGATCCCCTGCAGTTTGCCTACCAGGAGTGCAGTGGGGTCGATGATGCTGTCATCTGCCAGCTGAACAGAGCCTACTCCCATTTGGATAAGCAGGGCAGCACAGTGAGGATCATGACTTTCGATTTCAATATCATTGCTGGGGGAAAAGCTCTGTTTACGCATTGCTTTACCAGTTATTAATGGTCTTCACACAGTGAATAAAACGAATAAATTTCTAAAAGTGCAATCTAACAAGAAAGGAAAAGTTGTGACCCGGCTTGTCTTGCAGAGCTGGGATCCGAGAATTCGGAAAGCTGGAAGAAATCAGCCAGAAGACAAGCAGTTCTCTGAAGAGGCTATGGCAGAGTCGTTCTGTCGGCTCGTGTTCTGTATACTCAGATACTGTGCATGAAAGCTACTGTGTGTGTAACAACAGTAGGTTTTGCAGTAAAAAACACAAAATGCTGGCAGAACTCAGCAGGCCAGACAGCATCTATGGGAGGAGGTAGTGACGACGTTTCGGGCCGAAACCCTTCATCAGGAGTGAAGTAACATGGGATGGTTGAAGGGGGATAAGAAGTGGGGGGAGGGATAAAGTAGAGAGCTAGGAAGTGATAGGCTGGAGGGAAATGGGCTAGGGGGAAGGTGGAGAATTATGGGAAATAAAAGAGAAAGAAAGGTAGGGCTGGGGGGGGAGATTATAGTGAGGGGGGAAAAAAGAGAGAAAGAGAACCAGACTAAAATAATAGATAGGGATGGGGGTAAGTGGGGGCAGGGGTATCAACGGAGGTCAGTGAGTTGGATGTTCATGCCGGCAGGGAGGAGGCTACCTAGGCGGGAGATAAGGTATTGCTCCATCGACCTGCGTGTGGCCTCATCTTGACGGTAGAGGAGGCCATGGACAGACATGTCGGAGTAGGAGTGGTCTGTGGAATTGAAGTGTGTGGCCACAGGGAGATCCCGCCACTGCTGGAGGACTGAGCGCCGGTGTTCGGCGAAACGGTCTCCCAGTCTGCGGTGGGTCTCCCCAATGTATAAATGGCCACATTGGGAGCACCGGATACAGTATATCACCCCTGTTGACTCGCAGGTGAAGTGGTGCCTCACCTGAAAGGACTGTCTGGGGCCTGGGATGGTGGTGCGGGAAGAAATGTGGGGGCAGGTGCAGCACTTCTTCCGTTTGCAGGGATGAGTGCCCGGAGGGAGGTCAGTGGGGAGGGATGGGTGGGATGAATGGACAAGGGAGTCGAGTAGGGAGCGATCCCTGCGGAAAGCCGAGAGTGGGGGGAGGGTGTTATGAAGGATGAACAGATCTGATGGACAATGGGGTGCAGAGTTGCCCACATTCCCCCCCCCCCCGGGAGAATCACAAACCATTACTGTTGCTATGCTGCTCATGAGAGAGAGAGAGATGAGGAGGAAACATGCAAGAACATCTGCTACTGATAAGAGAGGGGAGAGAGACTTGTTGATTTACTGTTATGACTTCTGCGAGGGTTATTTATCCTATACCATTCTGTTCATTAACATTCCTCAGTGGACAGCTGGAGTGGGCTGGTTTGATGGACACAATCATTCAGAGTTGATGGATAGCTGAGACCCCGTGAGTAGGGATAAAAGACAGGTCTGGAGAGACACCCTTCAGACACGCCAGTGGACACTGATTTAGTGCTGGGAACCCACAGAAAGGTGGGGGCTTCGGAGACCAAACCAGGAGATCGGTCAGTAAAGCTCACGGTGTTACAGCAGGGCTGGTGGGGACTTGTGTGTGTGTCCACTCATGCCAGAGTGACGAGTCCACCACAGAAGAACGGTCTAGCTGAAGGACAGAGGGGTCATAACTGAATGACCACAACGACACGACGGACCAAGAACGCAAAGGAAGGTTTGCCTGACTGTAGCTGTTACATCTCGCTCGCTCTCTCTCTCTCTCCAACGATTACAACACAACAACCATATCTACCTCAGCACGCATGAACTGAACTGAACTTTATATTCTATGACAATTCATTTACCTCTAGATATCGATAGAGCTTGTTTATTATTGCTTATTGTTATTCCTACACTTTTAGGTTTATTATTGCTCACTTGTGTTATCTATATATTTGCATTATTGATATTGATTTGCTTATTTTATTAATAAACACTTTTGAATATAGTACCACCAGACTCCAACGGATTCTTCTTTCTCTGCTGGTCTGACACCCAGTTACGGGGTACGTAACAAGGGGAAGATGTGGTTGGTGGTGGGATCCCGTAGGAGGTGACGGAAGTTACGGAGGATTATACGTTGGATCTGTAGGCTGGTAGGGTGATAGGTGAGGACCAGGGGGACTCTATCCCTGGTGGGCTGACGGGGGGATGGGGTGAGGGCAGAGGTGCGTGAAATATGGGAGACACGATGGAGGGCAGAATTGATAGTGGACGAAGGGAAGCCCCTTTCTTTAAAAAAGGAAGACATCTCCTTTGTCCTAGAATGAAAGGCCTCATCCTGAGAGCAGATGCGGCGGAGGCGGAGGAATTGAGAGAAAGGGATAGCATTTTTGCAGGAGACAGAGTGGGAGGAGGAATAGTCTAGTTAGCTGTGGGAGTTAGTAGGTTTGTAGTTTCTAGAATGAAAGGCCTAGAATGAGATCTGCTACTGAACTTTACTACAATATTATGTTGACATGATTAATGGGAAAATTCCTTTACTGTGAATAGGTTCTCAAGCACCAATTAGTTCTTAATTATAATTAAATCCATATTGAAGGGCTTAACTTGAAGAGCTATAGCTGTACAATAAGCATACTCTTGTTTCCATAACAATACTAAAGTATTATAACTACTAACCAGCACAAGTGGTGCATGTGAGTTTGGTTTCAACACCTAAGAGAAGTTTGGATAGGTACATCGTTGGTAGGGGTATGGAGGGCTACCGTCCCAGTGCAGGTCAATAGGAGTAGGCAGTTAAAATAGTTTTGCCATGGACTAGATGGGCCAAAGGGCCTGTTTCTGTGCTGTACTTTTCTATGACTATGACTAATTTTTTTAGCTTTAGTAATTTAAAGATTAACAACAATGATTTCTTTTTAAAAATCTTCTAAATGTATCCCAGTTTCCCTCTCTGAAGGTCAGCACAACATTGTGGGCTGAAGGGCCTGCACAGTGCTGTAATGTTCTGTGTACTGCAGGTTGGTACTTCCATTGAATCCTGGTTACTGGACTACCTGACTGACCGACCACTGTGTGTGCAGCTTCAGAGCTGTGTGTCAGACGTGGCTATAAGCAACACTGGGGCCCCACAGGGGACTGTACTGGCCCCATAAGACATAAGAGGAGAATTAGGCCATTCAGCCCATTGAGACCACTTCGCCATTCCATCATGGCTGATCCCGGATCCCATTCACCCCCATACACCTGCCCTCTCACCACATTCCTTGATACCCCAGCCAATCAGGAATCTATCAATTTTAAATAAACCCATGGAGTCGGCCTCAACCGCAGTCTGTGGCAGAGCATTCCACAGATTCACCACTGTTCCGCTCCCTCCCTGTTTGACCTGTATACCTTGGAATTTAGATACAACATTGAGTCATATCATTTGCAGAAATATTTGCAGAATGACTCAGCAATAGTTGGGTGTATAAAGGGAGGATGGGAGGATGAACACAGGGCCCAGGTGGAGGATGGTGCAAGCTGAATCATCCACAGCTCAACGTCAGTAAGACAAAGGAGATGGTGATGGACTTTAGGGAGACTGGGCCAGCACTGCTCCCTGTTACTATTGATGGTGAGGATGTGGGTGTGGTGAGGACCTGAAAGCACCCTAGGGTGCTGGAGGGAGCACCAACACAGAGGCTGTGTACAAGAAGGGCCGGAATCACCTCTACTTCCTGAGGAGACTGAGGTCCACTGGAGTATGCAAACCTGTCCTTCCCATGTTCTACCAGTCTGTTGCTGCCAGGACAATCTTCTATGTGGTGGTGTGCTGGGAAATGCACCATGGGAAACATCCTTTCCACATCTACTCTGTCTAGGCCTTTCAACATTCGAAAGGTTTCATTGAGATCCCCCCCCATCCTTCTGAATTCCAGTGAGTACAGACCCAGAGCCATCAAATGTTCCTTGTATGATAACCCTTTCATTCCCAGAATCATCTTTGTGAACCTCCTCTGGACCCTCTCCAATGCCAGCACATCTTTTCTAAGATGAGGGGCCCAAAACTGTTCACAATACTGAAGGTGAGGCCTCACCAGGGCCTTATAAAGCCTCAGCATTACATCCCTGCTCTTGTATTCTAGACCTCTTGAAATGAATGCTAACATTGCATTTGCCTTCCTCATCACCGACTTAACCTGCAAGTTAACCTTTAGGGTGTTTTGCAAAAGGGCTCCCAGGTTCCTTTGCATCTCAGATTTTTGGCTTTTTTCCTATTTAGAAAACAGTCTGCGCATTTATTTCTACTACCAACGTGCATGACCATGCATTTTCCAACTTCGTATTTCATTTGGCGCGTGGCCTAGTGGGCAAGGCATCGGACTAGTAACCTGAAGGTCACTGGTTCGAGCCTTGGCTGAGGCAGCGTGTTGTGTCCTTGAGCAAGGCACTTAACAACACATTGCTCTGTGACGTCACCGGTGCCAAGCTGCATGGGTCCTAGTGCCCTTCCCTTGGACAACATCGGTGGCGTGGAGAGGGGAAGGCCTGCAGCTTGGGCAACTGCCGGTCTCCCATACAACCCTGCCCAGGCCTGCGCCCTGGAAACTCCAGGAGTAGATCCATGGTCTCTAGAGACCGATGAACGCCACAAATTTCATTTGCCACTTTCTTGCCCATTCTCCTAATCTGTCTAAGTCCTTCTGCATCCTGTTTCCTTAACACTACCTGCCCCTCCATCAATCTTCGTCTCATCTGCAAACTTGGCAACAAAGCCATCGATTTCATCATCCAAATCGTTTATATACAGCATAAAAAGAAGTGGTTCCAACACTGACCCCTGTGGAACACCACTAGTCACTGGCAGCCAACCAGAAAAGGATCCTTTTATTCCCACTCGCTGCCTCCTACCAACCAGCCAATGCACTAACCATGTTAATAACTTTCCTGTAATACCACGGGCTCTTAACTTGGTAAGCAGCTTCATGTGTGGCACCTTGTCAAAGGCCTTCTGAAAATCCAAATATACAATATCCACTGCATCCCCTTTATCCATCCTACTCGTAATCTCCTCAAAGAATTCCAACAGGTTCATCAGGCAGGATTTTCCCTGAAGGAAACCATGCTGACTGTGTCCTATCTTGTCCTGTGTCACCAAGTACTCCGTCACCTCATCCTTAACAACTGTCTCTAACATCTTCCCAACCACAGAGGTCAGGCTAACTGGTCTATAATTTCCTTTTTTCTGCCTTCCTCTTTTCTTAAAGAGTGGAGTGACATTTGCAATTTTGCAGTCCTCTGGCACCATGCCAGAGTCCAAAGATTTTTTTAAAAGATCATTTCTAACGGCACCACAATCTCTAACGCTACATCTTTCAGAACCCTGGGATGTAGTTCCTCTGGTCCGGGTGACTTGTGTATCTTTAGCTCCTTTAGCTTTTTGCGCACCTTCTCTCTTGTGATAGTAACTACACCCACTTCTCTTCCTTCACACACTACAACATCAGGCACACTGCTAGTGTCCTCAACAGAGAAGACTTTTGCAAAATACTCATTTAGTTTATCAGCCATCTCCTTGTCCCCTGTTATTATTTCTCCTGCCTCATTTTCTAGTGGTCCTATGTCCACTCTCATTTCTCTTTTATTTTAAACATACTTGAAAAAAATGATCAGATTTCAAGTTGAACTCAATCATAATGCGATCACTGGTTCCTAAGGGTTCTTTTACTTTAAGCTCCCGAATCCCCTCCAGTTCATTACATAGCACCCAATCCAGTATAGCTGATCCCCTAGTGGGCTCAACGACAAACTGCTCTAAAAAGCCATCTCTTAGGCATTCAACAAACTCATGCTCTTGAGATCCATTACCAAACTGATTTTCCCAATCGACCTGCTTGTTAAAATCTCCCACGACTACCATAACATTGCCCTTTTGACGCGCCTTTTCTATTTCCTGTTGTAACCGTGGTCTCTCCTCTCTCCCATACAATCCCTTTCCTCCAACCCTGTCCCCTCTTCCTCTTTCTCCACATCTACCCTCTTCATCTCTGTTCTCTCCCCTACCCCTCTTGCTCCTCCCTTGTACCCTCCATCCCACTACCCTTCTCCCATGTACTTACCCACATCATTTTTTTAAACTTGGAGACATAATTTCTGAAAACAGTTTCCTCATCACTTCTTCTCTGAATCTTCTGCAGAGAGCCATGGAATTGGAGTGGCTGAGTGTGTTTGAGTGGATACATACAGACGATCAAGCCACAGTATGGGGAGAAAGCAGGAAGGCATTGAAGCCAGTAGCTCACTGAGTGATAAAGGAGACTGGCACATCTTCTGATAGCACCACAGAAAACACCGGAGGAACTCGGCAGGACTTACTCTTCATGGAGAGGAATAAACAGTTGATGTTTCAGGCCGAGACACTTCCGCAGGACTGGAAAGGAAGGGGGAAGAAGCCAGAATAAAAAGAAGGTGGGAGGGGAAGGAGTAGGAATGGCAGGTGATAGATGAGAACAGGTGAGGGGGGGAGGTGGGAGGGGGAGATGGAGTGAGAAGTGGGGAGGTGATGGGTGGAAGAGGTAAAGAGCTGGAGAAGAAAGAATCTGATAGGAGTGGAGAGTGCATGGTGGGAGAAAGGGGAGGAGGAGGGGCACAGAAGGAGGTGCTGTGCAGGCGAGGAGAAGAGATGGGGGAATGGGAAAAGGGAGAAGGAGGAGGAGGGAGATATCACTGGAGGTTAGGGAAATTGATGTTCATGCCATCAGATTGGAGGTTGTCCAAATGGGATATGATCTTGTTTCTTCTGTCCTTGTGCTTATCAGAAAGGACTAGGAGCTGCTACCATCCGGGAAGCGATACCGCAGCATAAAAGCCAGGACCAACAGGCTCTGGGACAGCTTCTTCCACCAGGCCATCAGACTGATTAATTCACGCTGATATAATTGTATTTCTATGTTATATTGACTGTCCTGCTGTACATACCGTTTATTACAAATTACTATAAATTGCACATTTAGTCAGAGACGTAACGTAAAGATTATTACTCCTCATGTAGAATCAGAATCCGGTTTATTATCACCGGCATACGTCGTGAAATCTGTTAACTTGGCAGCCACAGTTCAATGTGTTATGAAGGATGAACAGCTCTGATGGGCAGAAGGGTGCAGAGTTGCCCATGTTCCCCTCCCCGGGAGAATCACAAACCGTTACTGTTGCTATGCTGCTAATGAAAGAGAAAGAGAGGAAGGGAAAACATGCTGGAATTGGAATATCTGCTACAGATAAGAGAGAGGTAAATCCTGGGAGAGAGACTTGTTGTTCCACCATATTATGACTCCTGAAAGACTTATGGCTTCTGAGAGGGTTGTTTATCTTAAACTATTCTGTTCATTAAAATTCCTCAGTGGACAGCCGGAGTGGGCTGGTTTGATGGACTAAGCCATTCAAAACTGATTGACACCTGAGACCCCGTGAGTAGGGATAAAAGTGAGGTCTGGGGAGACACCCCTCAGACACACCAGGAGCCACACTATTGAGCACTGCCTGAGTGTTGGAACCCACGAGAAGGTGTGGGGCATCGGGGACCAAACAAAGGATCGGTCAGTTTAACTCACAGTGTTATAGCAGGGCCAGTGGGGGCTTGTGTGTGTGTCCGCCCTTGCCTGGGTGACGAGTCCACCACAGAAGAACGGTCTAGCTGAAGGACAGAGGGGTCATACCTGAATGGCCACAACAACCCGACGGATCAAGAACGCAAAGGAAGGTTTGCCTGACCGTAGCTGTTACTGTTTGCTCGCTCTCTCTCTCTCTCTCTCCAACGATTACAACACCACAACCAACAACTACCTTAGCCCGTATGAACTGAACTGAACTTTATACTTATAAACGACAATTCATTATCCCCTAGACATCGATAGAGCTTGTTTATTATTGATTATTATTATACCCACACTTTTAGGTTTAGTATTGCTAACGTGTATTATCTGTATATTTGCATTGTTGATATTGATTTGTATACTTTACTAATAAACACTGTTTGAAAATAGTACCACCAGACTCCAATGGATACTTCTATCCTTGCTGGTCAGACACCCAGTTACAGGGTACGTAACAAGTGCAATACAAAATAAAATAACAATAATAATAGATCAATAAGTAAATCCATTACAGTTTTTGTATATTGAATAGATTAAAAATCATGCCCATAGCAGTGAGAGGTTGAAAATGTCCTTGAATACTGTTACAAATGCAACAGCAATGGATATGAAACTGAGACGGGGTTTAAAACAAATCCCGAGATTTATTAACCTCTGCTCAAACTTAGAAAGGTAAACAAATGAATAACTTAACCGGAAGTTAACAGTTAGGCGGCACAAACATTCAAACTTAGAAACTGTTCTTAACGAGTTCTCGTCCAAGCACAGAGTTAAAGTGATAAATTCAAAAGTCCATGTGATTTATACAGTCAGTAAGGAGAGACTTCCCCAAAACAAACGATTTGTTCGAAGTATCAACGATCTGCTGATTCCACAGTCGGGAGATGCCTTGTTTGCAGAAATCACGAGGAAATAAAAGGAACTGACCTTTTGACTGGAGGGTGGTCACTGCACAAACCTTCCTGACTTTGCAGGGGTTTAACTCAAGTATGCATGCCACAATTCCTGAACAAAGTCTATCATTCCCCAAAACGCTGAACGACATTAACTTTATCCAATCCTTTGAACTCGGATAACTCCGGTAATGCCTTCACTCTCCAATACTGGACTGTAAGAGAAAAATAAACGTGCAACAAACAAAACCGGAGAAGCCTCACACCTCCGACTGGTAACAACAATGTTGCACCATAAATAAAAATGAGAACTGTGTCATTTTATGGTTGGTTTTTATACCGTTTGGAACATGCCATCACATGACATAACATCACCCCACGGTCAAGAGACGGTTACCTCATCCCACTCACAGGACCATTACATCATCCCACTGTCCCGTGTTCAAACTGTGGGTATGTAACAATACTCCCGTCAGTTGGTTGGCACAGGTTTTCAGAGTCTTACCAGGTACTCCATCGGCACCTTCTGCCTTGCGAGGGTTCACTCTCTAAAGACAGCCTAACATCGGCCTCTGAGACAGAGATCACAGGGTCATCAGGTGCAGCAGGGATCTTCACAGCTGTAGTTGTGTTCTCCCTTTCAAAGCGGGCATAGAAGGCGTTGAGTTCATCTGGTAGTGAATCATCGTTGCCATTCATACTACTGGGTTTCGCTTTGTAGGAAGTAATGTCTTGCAGACCCTGCCAGAGTTGCCGTGCATCCGATGTCACCTCCAAGCTCATTCAAAATTGTCACTTCGCAAATCATACCTGGTTTTCTGGTACAAATGTTAGAAATAAAGTGAATTCAATTCAATTGAATCTCAGGTTGGAGGAGCAACACCTCATATTCGGTGTGGGAACCCTCCAACCTGGTGACATGGACATTGATTTCTCCAACTTAACAGTAATGACTTCCCATGGTACAGGGACAATGATGTATAAGATGCCTCCTCTACCAGTCCCCATGCCTGACTTTACCCTGAATAAGGGCAAATATTTAAAAGCAGGGTGGTTAATGAGTGGACAGGGTGTAAAGCCTCATGACTTGGAGGAGTGGAGAATGTTCAAAGTTCAAAGTAATTGTACTATCAAAGTTATTTTGAAGAGCAGGACAGGGGTTTGGAGCCTAGAAGTTCTCTGTTGGAGAATTATTTTGCTATTGGACAGCACTGTAGTACATTTCTGTACAGTGCCGGTGACTGGATTCAGTTCCTGCCGTGTCTGTAATGAGCTTGTATGTTCACTCAGGACCATATCGGTTTCCTCCAAGTGCTCCAGTTTCCTCCCACAAAGGCATACGGGCTAGTAGGTCTTGGGCCAGAAGGGCCTGTTACCCTGTTGTGTCTCTAAATTTAAAAAATAATATTGTCCCATGCACAGAGAAAAGCTTGTCCTACATTCTGTTCATGTGTATTGTTCACAGTGTATCGAGGTAGAACAGGAGGAAACAATTACAATAGTGTAAGTAAATGATAAAGTACATGATCATAATGAGGTAGATTGGGAGGCCAAGATTCTGTCTTACTGTGCAAGGGAACCACTCAATAAGCTGATCACAGCAGCTGAAAGTATCAAAATTTACTTGAGGTCTTTCCCAAAAGCTTGAGAACGCCCAGGCTCAGCGACAGATTATATTTATATCCCAAACATGAGGAAGTTTGCAGATGCTGGAAATCCAAAGCTACACTCACAAAATGCTGGAGGAACTCAGCAGGTCAGGCAGCACCTATGGTAAAAAAAAAACAGTTGATGTTTCAGACTGAGACCATCTTCAGGACTTACATCCTGTTGTTATCACACCGGAACAGCATTTCATACAGTAAAGAGGAACTCTAGCTCTCCCAGTCTCCCTTGCACCTCATTGGTCCATCTTAAAGTTCAAAGTAAAATAATCAAAGTACATGCTGTACATAGTGTGGTGATATCACGTGTCACGCGCAAGAACGTGATTGGATAGAGCTCGGAGCATGCGCAGAAATGACAGAATGATCGAGAAAGCACAGCAGTGTAAAACGTGGTTGCTGTTTGCTGTTGTAAATAAAAGTTCCAGTTGTAATTCTTCCAGAATATGGTTTGTTCTTCGTAGCCCACGGTTACTTATGAAGAACGTGATTGGATAGAGCTCGGAGCATGCGCAGAAATGACAGAATGATCGAGAAAGCACAGCAGTGTAAAACGTGGTTGCTGTTTGCTGTTGTAAATAAAAGTTCCAGTTGTAATTCTTCCAGAATATGGTTTGTTCTTCGTAGCCCACGGTTATGTATGAAGAACACAACATAGTGTCAGAAGTCGGTCTGGAAGAATGACACGTTCGCTAAACACGGGAGAAGCAGATAATCAAAAAAAAAAGAGCACAAACTGTTTTGGATGTGCTAACAGTTTTAAAAATGGAAGATGTGCAACCCCCATTGATGCTTCAGCTGACTGCAAATGTAGCTGATAACTGGAGAAGATTAAAACAGCGTTTTGAAATTTATTTATGGCGACTGGAGCTGATAATAAAATGGAAGAAACGAAAGCTGAAATTCTACTCCATGTAATAGGGATGACGCAATTAAGGAGTATAACCATTTTACTTTTGAGAATGGAGATAATTTGAATCTAAAAGCGATAATCAACAAGTTTGAAGCATTTTGTATACCGAAGTGTAATGTGACGTATGAAAGATACAAATTTTTCACATGCAAGCAGAAAGCTGGTCAAACGATTGATCAATTTGTTACGGAATTGAGAAACACAGTAAAGCATGTGAGTTTGCAGAACTGACGGACTCTCTCGTTAAAGACAGAATTGCTTGCGGCATTCTGGATAATGCTCTGAGAGAAAGGCTGTTAAGAGAACCAAACCTAAATTTGGAAAAAGCTTTGATTCTTTGCAAAGCTTCAGAAACCGTGACTTCACAGGCTAAAGAGCTTTTAACTGAGAACTGCAGTGTACACGCTGTGAATAACCGCGAACATGTTAGAAAAAATAATAAAATGGCAACAAAACTTACAGAGAGCAAGACGTCGTCTGAAAGAAAAAACTTTGTGATCACTGTGGGCGGGATCACCAACCTAAAAAGTGTCCAGCGTGTGGAAAAAGTGCAATCACTGCGGTAAGAGTAATCATTTTCCACGCTGTTGCAGAAGTACAAACCCCATTTCCAGAAAAGTTGGGATATTTTCCAAAATGCAATAAAAACAAAAATCTGTGATGTGTTAATTCACGTGAACCTTTATTTAACTGACAAAAGTACAAAGAAAAGATTTTCAATAGTTTTACTGACCAACTTAATTGTATTTTGTAAATATACACAAATTTAGAATTTGATGGCTGCAACACACTCAACAAAAGTTGGGACAGAGTTAAAATAAGATTGAAAAGTGCACAGAATATTCAAGTAACACCGGTTTGGAAGACTCCACATTAAGCAGGCTAATTGGTAGCAGGTGAGGTATCATGACTGGGTATAAAAGTAGCGTCCATCAAAGGCTCAGTCTTTGCAAGCAAGGATGGGTCGTGGCTCACCCCTTTGTGCCAAAATTTGTGAGAGAATTGTTAGTCAGTTCAAAAGGAACATTTCCCAATGCAAGATTGCAGAGAATTTAGGTCTTTCAACATCTACAGTACATAATATTGTGAAAAGAATCGGAGAATTCAGAGACATCTCAGTGCGTAAAGGGCAAGGTCGGAAACCACTGTTGAATGCACGTGATCTTTGAGCCCTCAGGCGGCACTGCCTAAGAAACCGTCATGCTACTGTGACAATTATAGCCAACTGGGTTCGGGAGTACTTCGGAAAACCATCACTTAACACAGTCCGTCGCTGCATCCAGAAATGCAACTTGAAACTGTATTACGCAAGGAGGAAGCCATACATCAACTCTATGCAGAAACGCTGGCAAGCTCTCTGGGCCCGAGCTCATCTCAGATGGACCGAAAGACTGTGGAACCGTGTGCTGTGGTCAGATGAGTCCACATTTCAGCTAGTTTTTGGAAAAAACGGGCATCGAGTTCTCCGTGCCAAATATGAAAATGACCATCCTGATTGTTATCAGCGAAAGGTGCAAAAGCCAGCATCTGTGATGGTATGGGGGTGCATCAGTGCCCACGGCATGAGTGAGTTGCATGTATGTGAAGGTACCATTGACTCTGAGGCGTATATTAGGATTTTAGAGAGATATATGTTGCCATCAAGGCGACGTCTCTTCCCGGGACGTCCATGCTTATTTCAGCAGGACAATGCCAGACCACATTCTGCATGGCTACAACAGCGTGGCTTTGTAGACGCAGAGTGCGTGTGCTTGACTGGCCTGCTGCCAGTCCAGATCTATCTCCTATTGAAAATGTATGGCGCATCACGAAGAGGAGAATCAGACAACGGAGACCACGGACTGTTGAGCAGCTGAAGTCTTATATCAAGCAAGAATGGACAAAATTTCCAATTGCAAATCTACTACAATTGGTATCCTCAGTTCCAAAACGATTAAAAAGTGTTATTAAAAGGAAAGGTGATGTAACACAATGGGAAACATGCCTCTGTCCCAACTTTTGTTGAGTGTGTTGCAGCCATCAAATTCTAAATTTGTGTATATTTACAAAATACAATTAAGTTGGTCAGTAAAACTATTGAAAATCTTTTCTTTGTACTTTTGTCAGTTAAATAAAGGTTCACGTGAATTAACATACCACAGATTTTTGTTTTTATTGCATTTTGGAAAATATCCCAACTTTTTTGGAAATGGGGTTTGTAGAAAGGAAATAAAACACATAAATGCAGTGCTTGAAATTGAATGTGAGGAGTTTTATATCGACGTGCTTTGTGAAAACAATCAAAGTAAGGATGACTGGACTATTCCAGTGCAAGTGAACCAAAACATTATTCTGTTTAAACTGGATACTGGAGCACAAGTAAACGTTCTTGCAGAATCTGAGTTTAATGCATTAAAGCCAAGACCTGTCATGGTCCAGTCCCTGAAATCTGCATTCTGGTTCACGGTCCGGTCCATGGTCCTTATTCCGGGTTGTCCGGGTTTCCCCAGTTTCTGTTGAGGCAGCTGATTCTTGTTGGGGCTGGCCTCATAAATAGCTTCAGGATTCAGCCTCTGGCTACTGGATTGTTCCTGTCCAAACCCCCGTCTGTAACCCTTCCCTTCACCTTCCTCCTGGAGCCTCGCCTCGCCTTGCCTCGCCTCACCTGGAGCCCTGCCTCGCCTCGCCTAGCCTGGACCCTTGCCTTGTCTGTAACCCTTGCCTTCACTGCTGTCAAGTTCTACAACCAGAGCAAGATAAGGAACTGTCTTTCGTTGTTTTGAACTGTCTCTTGTCCACGCCTTCGCTAGGTAGGTCCGGCCATTTGCTGCTACCTTGTGTTGGGAACCGTCTCGTCGTATTCTGCATTCTGTGTAATGAGTCCCAGCCTTACGTCCTGTACCCAAGGAGGGGTCCAGGCTCTGCGTTCCTGTCTCTCCCTCATCTGAGGCAAGGCTTCGGGGTCTCGTCCAGCCCCAGCCACGTCCAAGAACCTTGTCCTGTCCAAGCCACGGCTTTGTGTTCTCGTCTTGTCCATGTGCCTCGCCCAGCCCAGGAGTACCTTGCCCAGCCCAGTGCTGGGATTCCCTCGTCCTGTGCTGGGATTCCCTCGTCCTGTGCTGGGATTCCCTTGTCCTGTGCTGGGATTCCCTCGTCCTGTCCAGGAGTCCCACGTCCAATCCTGTTGCTTCTCCTTGTCCTGTAGCCTCATCATGTCCTCGCCTAGTTCCAGGGTCCGAGCCCGAGTCAAGACCCAGGTTCTGGGTCCTTGTTCAGTCTCTGCCTCGGAGCCCAAACCCAGGCTCCTAGTTCCCAGTTCCTTGTCCTGGTTCCGCTATCCTCGTCAAGTCCTAGCCCAGGCCCGGAATCCTTGTCTCGTCTGGGGCCTGTGTCATATCCAGCATCCTTTCTTCCCCACTTTCCTTGCTTCCTTCTCACGCCTCGTCCTGTTCCTGGTAGTTCAGCGTCTGTGTCTCGCATTTGGGTCTGCTCCCAATGCCCCCCCCATGACAAGACCGAAGTTACATCAGATAAATATACACATGACTGGGCATTCAGCTGCAGACATTCCAGTTAAAGGAGCTTGTGTGGCAAAAGTATCGCAGAAAAATATCGAGCACACGCTTTCATTTGTGGTGGTGCCAAAAATGTAGAGTCAATCTGCCTGTGAGAGACTGAATTTGGTGAAATGAGTCTTAGCCCTGGACAGAGACACAGAGTCAGAATACTAGTTTGAAATACTAGAATACTAGTCAGAAAACTAGTTCTAGTTTTAATTCTTCCAGAATGTGGTTTGTTCTTAGTAACCCACGGTACGTATAAAGAACGCAACACATTGTATGTCAGGCAGACTGGACAGGCTCAGGTGAAATGTCGCAATAATAAATCAAATTACACAGATAAGCAGCGTTCACAGGAAAAAACATAAATCATCCACTTTTATTTACAAGAAAGAAGACAATTAAAATAAAAAACCTTCGATGTTCTGTAGAAAAGAAGTCAGGAGGGCGTTCTGGTCACCTACCTACAGGAAATATATCAATAAGATTGAAAAAGTTCAGAGAGAATTTACAAGGATGTTGTTGGGACTTGAGGACCTGAGTTATAGGGAAAGGCTGAATAGGTGGGGACTTTATTCCCTGGAGTGTAGGAGAACGAGGGGAGATTTGACAGAGGTGTACAAAATTATAGTTTGGGTGAATGCACACAGGCTCCCCCACCCCTCAGGTTGGGTGAGACTAGAATTAGAGGTCATGGGTTAAGGGTGAAAGGTGAAATATTTAAAGGGAACTCTTTGACTCGGAGGGTGTGGAACGAGCTGCCGGCGAAAGTGGTAGATGGATACAGGTTCGATTCAAGATTGTTTCCTGTCATTCATCAGTACAGGAGAGTAGAGGTGAATGAACTGATTGTTACTCCGGATCTGATGCAGCGCAAACATGCAATGAATATGAAAGCACAATGTGCCGGTAACTGTCGAGTATGATTGTAAGACGAGCGGGGCATCGTCCGGGAACAGGTGGAGGGGGGCCACGGACGGGACGGGCCGAACAGTCTGTTTCTGGACTGCGGTGCTGTATGACTCTACCACAATTGAATGTGGCGGTGAACAGAGTCTCTCCCCGGGAGAGCGAGGGGCGGGTTCGCGAGCGGTGTGGAACATAAGAACATAAGAGATAGGAGCAGGAGTAGGCCAATCGGCCCCTCAAGCCTGCTCCGCCATTCAACAAGATCATGGCTGATCCAATCTTAACTCTAGTTTTCACCGAATCCCACAAGACAACAGTGCCAACCAACAGGGCACCATGCCGCCCATTTTATTTTATTATTCATCCCGCCCAAACCCATGTGATCACCTGGGGAAAAAAAACCGAGTTGCCAATTGAGGAGAAAAAATCTGGAAAATTCCTCTCCGACCCATCCAGGCTATCGAAAACTGGTCCAGGAGATCACATGGCTGATCTAAACCTAGCCTCATGTCCACTTACCTGCTCGCTCACCGTATCCCCTAATGCCATTTTTATCCAGGAAAATGTCTATCTCCGTTTTGAATTTGAGTGTAGTAGCTTCCACAGCTCTCTGGGGCAGTAAATTCCACAGCCCCACTACCCTCTGAGTGAAGAAATTTCTCCGCATCTCAGTCCTGGAATGGCATCCCCTTATTTTAAGATTATGCCCCCTAGTCCTAGTTTCACCCATCATTGGGAACATTCTCCCCGCATCCACCTGAGCAAGCCCCTTCACAATCTTATATGTTTCAATAAGATCGCCTCTCATTCTTCGGAACTCCAATGAGTAGAGTCCCAATCTACTCAACCTCTCATCATACATCAACCCACCCATCCCCGGAATTAACCTAGTGAACCTTCTCTGCACTGCCTCGAGAGCCAGTATGTCCTTTCTTAAATATGGACACCAGAACTGCACGCAGTACTTCAGGTGTGGTCTCACCAATACCCGGTACAACTGCAGTAAGACCTCCCTGTTCTTATACTCCATCCCCCTAGCAATAAAAGCCAGCATTCCATTGGCCTTCTTGACCACCTGCTGCACTTGCATACTAACTTTTTGTGTTTCCTGCACCAGGACCCCCAGATCCCTTTGCACAGAAGCACTTTCCAGTTTCTCTCCATTTAGATAATAACTTGCTCTATTATTTTTCCTGCCAAAGTGCAAGACCTCACACTTGTCAGTATTATATTTCATCTGCCAAATGTCTGCCCAATCACTCAGCCTATCTATGCCCCCCTGCAGGGTTTCAATGACCTCCGCACTCATTACACTCCCTCCCATCTTTGTGTCATCAGCAAACTTCGACACGTTGCACTTAGTCCCTTTCTCCAAATCATTAATATAGATTGTAAAGAGTTGGGGTCCCAACACCGACCCCTGCGGAACACCACTAGTCACCAACTGCCAGTCTGAGAATAAACCATTTTATCCCAACTCTCTGTTTTCTGTTAGAAAGCCAATCCTCCACCCATGCCAGAATATTATCCCCAATCCCATGATTTTTTACTTTAAGTAATAATCTTTGGTGTGGCACCTTGTCAAATGCCTTTTGGAAGTCCAAATACACCACATCCACTGGTTCCCCTTTATCTACCCTATATGTTATGTCCTCAAAGAACTCCAAAAAATTTGTCAAACATGACTTCCCTTTTGTAAAGCCATGCTGACTTTGTCCTATTAAGCTATGTTTATCCAAATGCCCTGTTACTGTTTCCTTAATTATCGATTCCAACATTTTGCCAACCACAGATGTTAGGCTAACTGGCCTATAATTCCCAGCCTTCTGTCTATGCCCTTTTTAAATAAAGGAGTTACATTAGCATTTTTCCAATCTGCCGGGACCATTGCCGAGTCCAGCGAGTTTTGAAAAATTATCACTAATGCATCCACAATCCCGACCGCCACTTCCCTTAAGACCCTAGGATGCAAGCCATCCGGTCCAGGGGATTTATCCACCTTCAGTCCCATTAATTTATCAAGTACCATTTCCTTGGTGATTTGAATCGTAGTTAGCTTCTCTCCCCCTAGAGCCCCCTGTTTATCCAGTGTTGGGATATTTTGAGTGTCCTCTACTGTAAAAACTGATACAAAATATTTGTTCAGCGTTTCCGCCTTCTCCATGTCCCCTACCATTAATTTCCCGGTCTCATCTTCTAGGGGACCAACATTTACTTTAGCCACCCTTTTTCTTTTTATGTAACTATAAAAACTCTTACTATCTGCTTTTATGTTTTTCGCCAATTTACTTTCATAATCTATCTTCCCCTTCTTAATCAATCTTTTTGTTATTTGCTGTTGATCTTTAAAAGCTTCTCGATCTTCAATCTTCCCACTAGATTTAGCTACCTTATATAACTTTCTTTTTAGTCGTATACTTTGCTTTATTTCTTTACTTAGCCACGGATAACTATTTTTTCTTTTACACCCTTTTTTCTTCAGTGGAATATATTTTTCTTGATAGTTGTAAAATAACTCCTTAAATATACACCACTGATCAAGTACCGATCTACCCTTTAATCTATTTTCCCAATCCATCTTAAGCAATTCCGCTCTCATACCATCATAGTCTCCTTTATTTAAGCTCAGTACGCTTGTTTGAGATCCAACCCTCTCATCCTCTAATTGAATATGGAATTCGACCATGTTATGGTCACTCATTCCAAGGGGATCCTTTACTAGGACATTTTTTATTAGTCCTGTCTCATTACACAGGACCAGATCTAAGACTGCTTGCCCCCTTGTCGGCTCAGTAACGTATTGTTCAAGGAACCCATCCCGAATACACTCAATAAACTCTTCTTCAAGGCTGCCGTGTCCGACTTGGATTAGTCCAGTCAATATGAAAATTAAAATCCCCCATAATTATAGCTGTTCCCTTATTACAAGCCCCAACTATTTCCTGATTTATGCTCTGACCAACTGAGTTACAGCTGTTTGGAGGCCTATAGACTACTCCCACCACTGCTTTTTTCCCTTTACTATTTCTTATTTCTACCCAAATTGTTTCGTTATCCTGATCCTTTGAGCCAATATCATTTCGCTTTATTGCAGTGATTTCTTGCTTTATTAACATAGCCACCCCACCTCCTTTTCCTTCTTGCCTGTCTCTCCTAATTGTCGAATACCCTTGTATGTTTAATTCCCAGTCCTGGTCACCCTGCAGCCATGTTTCCGTAATTGCCACAATATCATAACCATACGTAATTATTTGTACCATCAACTCATCAATTTTATTCCTAATACTACGTGCATTCAAATAAAGGACTTTCAAATATGTTTCCTACCTTTTCCTTTTGTACAACTTTACGCTTATCTCCGTACATTCTTTCCCCTCCTGACACACTCTGTCTTTTTATTCCTCCACTTTTACCTACATCCATTACCTTCTCCATTGTCTTTTTAATTATTTGCTCTCTAGAATCCTCCCCCCCACTAGTTAGTTTAAAGACCTCTCTGCAGTCCTAGTTATATGATTCACCAGGACACTAACCCCAGCCCGGTTCAGGTGAAGCCTGTCCCTCCGGAACAGTTCTCTCCTGTCCCAGTACTGGTGCCAGTGTCCCAAGAAGCAAAACCCACTTCTCCCACACCAGTCTTTGAGCCACACGTTTAACTCCCTAATTTTATTTAACCTAGCCAAATTTGCTGGTGGCTCAGGTAATAATCCAGAGATTATTACCCTTGAGGTTCTGTTTTTTAATTTGACCCCTAGCTGCTCATATTCCTGTAACAGAACCTTCTTCCTTGTCCTATCAATGTCATTAGTACCGACGTGTACTAAGACAACTGGATCCTCCCCCTCCCACTGCAAGTTTCTCTCCAGCCCAGAAGAGATGTCCTTAACCCTGGCACCAGGCAGGCAACATAGCCTTCGGGACTCTCGCTCTCGGTTGCAGAGAACCCTATCTATCCCCCTGACGATACTGTCCCCTATCACTACAACATTTCTATTGACTCCCCCCTCTGGAATGGCCCCCCACTCCACGGTGCTATGGGCAGGTTGCTCATCCTCCCCACAGTCCCCACTCCTGCCCTCACAGGGAGTTAAAGCCTCGAATCTGTTGGACAAGAGCAAGGCCTGCATCTCCTCCAGCCCTACCTCCTGGATTCCCCTACTTGCCTCACTCATAGCCACACCATCCTGTGCTTGACTGCAATCTACATTAGTTAATCTATTAGGTGTGGCTATCTCCTGGTACACAGAGTCCAGGTAACTCTTCCCCTCCCTGATGTGTCGCAGTGTCTGAAGCTCGGACTGCAGCTCATCAATATGAAGCTGGAGTTCCTCGAGCAACAAACACTTGCTGCAAATGTAGTCGCCGTGTCCCTCAATGGGGTCCACCGGTTCCCACATCTCGCAGCAGTAACACATCACCTGCTCCATGCTATATAGTTAATTTAATGTACTAGTATTAGTTATGCAAGAACCCTTTGCCCCAATAAAGCTAACTGTCACACTATTTAACAATACTTTTAAAGTTATAAGTGTGAAAGGAAGCAGGACTACTTACCGAGCAACTAGCTGTCAGAGCTCTGGTGCTCCGCCTCGCCCGGTTCCGCCGAAGCCCTTAAGCCTCCACTCTACCCCCGGCTCACTCTACTCCCGGCTCACTCCGCTGCCCGGCTCACTCCGCTACCCGGCTCACTCTACTCCCGGCTCACTCTACTCCCGGCTCACTCTACTCCCGGCTCACTCCGCTGCCCGGCTCACTCTACTCCCGGCTCACTCTACTCCCGGCTCACTCCGCTGCCCGGCTCACTCCGCTACCCGGCTCACTCTACTCCCGGCTCACTCCACTGCCCGGCTCACTCTACTCCCGGCTCACTCCACTGCCCGGCTCACTCCACTGCCCGGCTCACTCTACTCCCGGCTCACTCCACTGCCCGGCTCACTCTACTCCCGGCTCACTCCGCTGCCCGGCTCACTCTACTCCCGGCTCACTCCGCTGCCCGGCTCACTCTACTCCCGGCTCACTCTACTCCCGGCTCACTCCACTGCCCGGCTCACTCTACTCCCGGCTCACTCTACTCCCGGCTCACTCCACTGCCCGGCTCACTCTACTCCCGGCTCACTCCACTGCCCGGCTCACTCCGCTGCCCGGCTCACTCCACTGCCCGGCTCACTCTACCCCCGGCTCACTCCGCTGCCCGGCTCACTCTACTCCCGGCTCACTCCACTGCCTGGCTCACTCTACCCCCGGCTCACTCTACTCCCGGCTCACTCCACTGCCCGGCTCACTCTACTCCCGGCTCACTCCACTGCCCGGCTCACTCTACTCCCGGCTCACTCTACTCCCGGCTCACTCCGCTGCCCGGCTCACTCCGCTACCCGGCTCACTCCGCTACCCGGCTCACTCTACTCCCGGCTCACTCTACTCCCGGCTCACTCCGCTGCCCGGCTCACTCTACCCCCGGCTCACTCTACTCCCCGGCTCACTCTACTCCCGGCTCACTCCGCTACCCGGCTCACTCTACCCCCCGGCTCACTCCACTGCCCGGCTCACTCTACTCCCGGCTCACTCTACCCCCGGCTCACTCCACTGCCCGGCTCACTCTACTCCCGGCTCACTCTACTCCCGGCTCACTCTACTCCCGGCTCACTCCACTGCCCGGCTCACTCTACTCCCGGCTCACTCTACTCCCGGCTCACTCTACTCCCCGGCTCACTCCGCTGCCCGGCTCACTCTACTCCCGGCTCACTCTACTCCCGGCTCACTCCACTGCCCGGCTCACTCTACTCCCGGCTCACTCTACTCCCGGCTCACTCCACTGCCCGGCTCACTCTACTCCCGGCTCACTCCACTGCCCGGCTCACTCTACTCCCGGCTCACTCCACTGCCCGGCTCACTCCGCTGCCCGGCTCACTCCACTGCCCGGCTCACTCTACCCCCGGCTCACTCCGCTGCCCGGCTCACTCTACTCCCGGCTCACTCCACTGCCCGGCTCACTCTACTCCCGGCTCACTCCGCTGCCCGGCTCACTCCACTGCCCGGCTCACTCTACTCCCGGCTCACTCCACTGCCCGGCTCACTCTACTCCCGGCTCACTCCACTGCCCGGCTCACTCTACTCCCGGCTCACTCCGCTGCCCGGCTCACTCCACTGCCCAGCTCACTCCACTGCCCGGCTCACTCCACTGCCCGGCTCACTCTACTCCCGGCTCACTCCACTGCCCGGCTCACTCTACTCCCGGCTCACTCCACTGCCCGGCTCACTCCACTGCCCGGCTCACTCTACTCCCGGCTCACTCCGCTGCCCGGCTCACTCTGCTCCCGGCTCACTCCGCTGCCCGGCTCACTCTACTCCCGGCTCACTCCACTGCCCGGCTCACTCCACTGCCCAGCTCACTCCACTGCCCAGCTCACTCCACTGCCCGCTGTATCGGGCTGCGTTCCTTTTTGAAGGAAGGGGAGGACCGGCCGCCGGCTCCGGAGGAAGTGCAGTGCAGCGGAATGCGGAATCCCAGAAGGCACACTTCAGCCGAGGAAGTTTCCACTGAGCACTCGGGACATGTTGGTGGCCGTCCTCCTCTCGTCCGTGCTCTGGGCGACCCGCGTTCCCGGGACAGCGCGGGCCGAGGTGGTCCGGGATTTCGGGGAATGTGACTGGTTTTTCCAGAACAAGGTGCCGCCGCAGGGTTTCAGCAGCCGAAGCCGGGTCAAGATCTGTCAGAAGTTCAGGAACCACTACCACTACGCTACGCTGTACCGGACCGACCGGCGGATCCCGGAGTACTCCGCCTACCGCTATCCTTGCTCTCTCGGCGAGGGCGAAGCGTACAGACCCAGCACATGGTTTCAGGAGCCGCAGGTAACGACCCGTCCCCGGGTTTCGCTGCGCCATTCGCAATGCCACTGGCTACCGTCCCAAACACTGTCCCGAGCTCAGCGTTCAACGCGGAGTGCATTAGCAGTTAGCAAGGTCCCCGCTCCTAGACAACACCCGAAGTAAAACCTTGCTGTTGCTTGCTTGGACTTGTTACGATTGTGCGGGAGTTTTATTTATTTCCAAGTAATGCAGTGTATAACTTTGAAAGCGGCCCGTCGGGGGATGTAGAGAGCGAATTTGAAGTCCGATCTGGAGCTGGAAACTCCTTTCTCCGGGCGGCACAATGCACGAAAGCTACTGCAGGTCAGCAGGAAGAGTCACTGGCTGCCGTCCTACCATCCCTGCAGGACTTGCCTGTGTCCGGGACAAAGAAGCGGGCGGGGGAAGATGTCCTAAACACAAGGGATTCTGCAGATGCTGGAAATCCAGAGCAACGCGGCATCTACGGGGTGGAATAATAGTCAACATTGCGGGCAGAGACCCAAACGCTGTGCGAAAGAAGACAAATTGTGTCCCAGCGAGAAGACTGTTCTGCGAATAAACTCCTCTCGGGGCTTCCAGCCGGGCACAGGTACCAACTTTAACCGACGTTTCGATGACAAACTCAGGGGTAAATTGTTTTATGTTCATCCCTTAAGAAGATGGCAGAATTTGTCATGAGAAGTCGGTTGAAATCGACGCCTGTACCCGGCAGGAAGCCCGGGACGAGCTTATCTGTCATATTCCCGGGAAAGCACTACAGCTTCTGTTTTCAGATGGTTCTAACTAATACTAAATGTCTGATGAGGGCAGAATCGGCCCGCATATAGGCCCCACCCTTCAGTCCTCTTCTGCGAGGGGCGTGGAGTGAAAATAGGGAAGTTCTGGTAATATTTACGAAGCCCTTACCGGGACTTCATGTTTTAAACATGTTTAAAACAGGATGAACTCCCTGCTTTGGAAGTAATGTGGAGTGGGTCCTCTAGGTGGCCCCAGTGTTCACGACAGGAGATGTTACTGAAGCAGGTTACATTTTGAGGGCGGCTTAACAGGGTGCAGGGGGTATCTAGAACCTGAGATGGGGTTATATAGTCATACAGCATAGCAACAGGCCCGGCGACACAACTGGTCCATGCCAACAAAGATGCCTGCGCAAGCTCCTCCTATCTGCTCACATCTTTCAGATTGTGATGGAGTTTCGTTTCCTTTATCACGTGTAGATCGAAACATACGGGGAAACGCGTCGGTTGCATTTGCTTCCAACACACCGGAGAATGTGCCGGGGCAGCCCGCAAGTCTGGGCACACATTAGGTGCCAACATAGCAATCCCACAGTGCTCGGCAGAACAATGCAAGATATCCCTCTAAACCCTTCCTAACCGTGTACCTGTCCTCGTTTATTGTCATTTGGAAATGCATGCATTAAGGAATGATACAATGTTCCTCAGAAACATTCTTGCTCACCCTGCTAGAGGGAAGAAGGAAGATTTACAAGGATGTTGCCAGGAACGGAGTTACAGAGTGAGGCAGGACAGGTTAGGACTTTTTACTAGGAGCGGAGGAGATGAGAAGTGATTTCGCTGACAGAGTGAATACACTCAGTCCTTTCCCCCAGGGCTGAGCATTCAATAACTAGAAAACGTAGATTTAAGATGAGATGGGGAAGATTTAATAGAGCAACGCACGCAGAACGCTGGAAGATCTCAGCAGGTCAGGCAGCATCTGTGGAGATGAATAAACAGTCGATGTTTTGGGCCGAGACCCTTCCTCAGGACTGGAGAGGAAGGGGGAAGATGCCGGAATAAAGAAGGTTGTGGGGGGGGGGGGGAGGGGAAAGAGGCAAGGTGGAGTGATAGATGGAGCCAGGTGGGTGAGAAAGGTCAAGGGCTGGAGAATAAAGAGTCTGGTAGGAGAGGAAAGTGGTCCGCAGGAGAAAGGGAAGGGGGAAGGGACCCAGAGGAAGGTGATAGGCAGTTGAGAAGAAGTGCAAGGTCAGAGTGGAGGACAGAAGAAAGGGGTGAACAGAGGGAGTGGATTTCATTACCAGAAGGAGAAATCAATACTCACGCCATCAGGTAGGAGGCTACCAAGATGGACTCTAAGATTTAATAGGGAATCGAGGGGCAACTTCTCTTTCACAAAGGAGCTGTGGAACAATCTGCCAGATGATGTGATTGATGGGGGTCCGTAACGATGGATGCCGCCTTTCTGAGGCGTCTCCTTTTGGAGGTGTACTCGAAGCTGGCACAGCTTTTTCTGATTCTGTGCAGGGCCCCCCCCATCCCCCCCCAATCCCCCCCAATCCCCCCCATCCCCCCCCATCCCCCCTCCAATCCCCCCCCCAATTCCCCCCCCCCACCCCTGTACCTGATGGAGATGGAACCTGTTAGAATGCTTTCATGGAGAAATTTGTGAGAGTCTTTGATAACAGACCATTTCTCCTCAAACTCCCAATGAAATGTTTCCTGATGAAGGGTCTCGGCCCGAAACGTTGGCTACTCTTTTCTCAGATGCTGCCCGACCTGCTGAGTTCTTCCAGCATTGTGTACGTATTCTTTGATCCACAGCATCTGCAGTTGTATTTCTGTGTTGCCTAATGAAAGTTAGCTGCTGTTGTGCCTTCTTGTAATTGCATCAGTATTTTGGGCCCAGGATAGATCTTGACACCCAGGAATTTGAAAGTGCTCACCCTTTCCACCGCTGATCTCTCGATGAGGACTGATGTGTGTTCCTCGACCTCCCCTTCCTGAAGTCCACAATCAATTCCTCGGTCTACTGATGTCGAGTGCAATGTAGTTGCTGTGACGCCACTCAACCAGCTGATATATTTCACTCCTGTACGTCTCCTCATTACCATCTGAAATTCTGCCAACAATAATTGCATCGATGGTATTCAAGCTGTGCCTAGTCACGGGTGTAGAGAGAGTAGAGCAGTGGGCTAAACACACTCCCCTGAGGTGCACTGGTGTTGGTTATCAGCAAGGATGAGATGTTTATCTATTGTCCCTCTCAACCCCATTCTCCTGCCTTTTCCCCATAACCTTCGATGCCCTGACTAAACAAGAACCTATCAACCTCCTCTTCAAATACATCTAGGTCTAACTCTATCTCGGCCTCTCAATATTCGAGGGGTTTCATTGAGACCCCCTCGCCAGTCTTCCAAACTCCAGCGAGTACAGGCCCAGAGCCATCAAATGCTCCTCATACGTTAACCCTTTCAAAAGGTACACGATCCTGACAGGGTTCAGTAAGCAAGCAGCAGAGGGGATGGATGATCAGCTTTACCCAATGTAACCCCAGTTCCAGTTAAGGGCCTGCCGTCTTGTTTCTATCCTGCTATTATGAACAATGGAATGGTTCCCTAATATGATAAGGCAGATTCATGACTCCACATTCTACCTTGTACTTGACGGTCTACCTGTACTGCACTTTCTCCATACCTGCTACACTTTATTCTGCATTCTCTTTTTGCTTTCATTTGTCCAATCTCGATGCACCGTGTAATGACCTGATCTGTATGAACAGTATGAAAGACAAGCTACTCACTGTATCTTGGTGTCTTAGAACCACAGAACACCACAGCACAGTACAGGCCCTTCAGCCCTTCATGTTGTGCCGACCCATATAATCCTTAAAAAAAAGTACTAAACTCACACTACCCCATAACCCTCTATTTTTCTTTCATCCATGTGCCTGTCCAAGAGGCTCTTAAATACCCCTAATGTTTTAGCCTCCACCACCATCCCTGGCAAGTCATTCCAGGCACTCACAACCCTCTGTGTAAAAAACTTACCCCTGATGTCTCCCCTAAACTTCCCTCCTTTAATTTTGTACATATGCCCTCTGGTGTTTGCTATTGGTGCCCTGGGAAACAGGTACTGACTATCCACCCTATCTATGCCACTCATACTCTTGTAGACCTCTATCAAGTCCCCTCTCATTCTTCTACGCTCCAAAGAGAAAAGTCCCAGCTCTGCTAACCTTGCTTCATATGACTTGTTCTCCAAACCAGGCAACATCCTGGTAAATCTCCTCTGCACCCTCTCCATAGCTTCCACATCCTTCCTATAATGACGTGACCAGAATTGAACACAATACTCTAAGTGCAGTCTCACCAGAGAATTGTAGAGTTGCAACATGACCTCTCTACTCTTGAACTCAATCTCCTTGTTAATGAAGCCTAGCATCCCATAGGCCTTCTTAACCACCCTATCAACCTGTGCAGTGACCTTGAGGGATGTAAGGATTTGAACCCCAAGGTTCCTTTGTTCATCCACACTCTTAAGTAACTGACCATTAATCCCATACTCAGTCTTCTGGTTTGTCCTTCCAAAATGCTTCTCTGGAGTGTCGGAGGCTGATGGTTAATGAAGGGCATAAGCAGACCATAAGGCATAGGAGCAGAATTAGGCCATTTGGCCCATTGAGTCTGCTGCGCCATTTCATCATGGTGATTCATTTTCCCCCTCAGCCCCGATCTCCCGCCTTCTCCCCGTATCCCTCCATGCCCTGCTTAATCAAGAATCTATCAACCCAATGACTTGGCCTTCACAGCTGCCTGTGGCAATGAATTCCACAGATTCACCACTCTTCTGGAAAAAGAAATTCTTCCTCATCTTCATTACAAATAGATGTCCCTCTATTCTGAGGCTGTGTCCTCTGGTCTTAGACTCCCCCACCGTAGGAAGCATCCTCTCCACATCCACTCTATCAAGGCCTTTCACCATTTGATGAATTTCAATAAGGTTGCCCCTCAATCTAATCATCTTGTCATAGTTTCCTTCCCAGAGTCAAAATGCCAAAGCCTACAGGCCTGCATTGAAGGTGAGTTTAATAGAGATGTGCGGGGCATGTTTTTTACATAGTAGGTGCCTGCAACAGGTGTTGGGGAGGGATAGTGGTGGAGACTGATACAAAAATGGTGTTCAAGAGGCTTTTAGTTAGGTACCTGGCAATACAGGTGACGGTGGGAGGTGCGTCATGCACAGGCATGAAAGATGTAGTTTAACTTGGTGTTGTGTTTGGAACATGACCCCAAGAGACCGTTCCTGAGATATACTCCTCTATAAGACCACAAGACATAATAGGCCATTTGGCCCATCTAGTCTGCTCTGCCATTTGATCATGGCTGATCCATTTCACTCTCCCATTTTCATCCAGTAACCTTTGACGCCCTCGCTAATCAAACTCCGCTTTAAATATACTGCGCCCATCTATGTTAAAAATGTATTTTGTGATCATTACTAGGAGTCGGTTTAGTCCGGGCAATATGTTTTTTTAAATTGTCTGAACTGCATTGATTACAGATCGACGATCAAAATGCTGAAAGTTACATGAAGAGTAGTTCAAAGACCTCCAGCGCCAGGCAGGCGACAGATGAAGATTACCGTAACTCTGGCTACGACCGGGGGCATCTCAATCCCTTCGCGCTGAATGACAAAGACAGCGCCACAGCTACCTGTACCCTGACTAACGCAGTGCCCGAGGAACACGGAGCCAACGTCAACTGGTACCAGGAGGTGGAATCGGTGGTCGAAAAGCTGGCGAAGATATGTCACAAGTCGCGGCGCACGATGTACATACTGACTGGCGCTTCCAACCCGACCGGGATCAAGATCAAAAACAGGGTCTCGGTGCCCAAGACAGTGTGGACGGCTCTCTGCTGCACCTCCTCGCCGGATCAAAACAACGACCCCTGCCTCAGTGGCCAGGTGCCCTCAGAGGGGCAGGAGGTGCTGGTGTACTACAGGGACTTCTCCTTCGCGTTCATGAAGACGATGAAGCCGGAGCAAGTCACAAAACACCTGACAGTGAGGGGGCTGCAGAAGAAACTGAAGGTGGACACACTGTTCCACGGCTGCAGAGGGACCAGGGAGAGCGACGAAGACCAAGTCTTCAAGGAGGTTGAGGGGCTGATTATGAACAAGATCATCAACCCCGTCAACAACACGGGCAGCGCCCTGCCCCGACCATTCGGCTTTGAAGCGGCCACAGGAATCCTCCAATTCATCCGCTCTAGTCTACTGGCTCCCGGTCGAGCTGCGATCCACGCCACACTCTCCAGCGTCCTGGGGGCCACCGAGCTGGCGGTACCAGTTCTGCAGGGCGTTGGCACGGTGGTTGGCATTCTCCTCGTCACTGCATTCGGAGTTCTCATCAGCAATCCCTGATAGTTCACTCCCCTGGCTCGTCAGCACGATCTCGTTGGTGTCAGTGAACAGGGTCCGCTCATTGTAGTTCTTGGCAGGCATCCTCTTCAGCGCAGTCAGCCGATCTTTACACCAACTTCCGGTCGCACTGGTCTACAGGAATGGTGCCAGGTGGGACGCTGACAAAAATGCACCCCCCACCCCCACAGTGAGCATTTTTAAACTCGCCAGGGAGTAGGAAATGCTGAAAATACTTGACAGAAACGGCTGATGTTTCTAGACAATGTATTTTCTGCATTCTTTGCTTTCAAATGCAGTGGATTTCGCTTAATTGGGACACATCAGGACCAGTACATTTTGGCCCAATTAGGCAGCTGCTCCAATTACCAAAGTTTCACGGAATCAGTTAAGAAGGTATAAAAAAGACAAGCTACCATTTGACTGAGTAACAAATTATGAATTTAAATGAAGTACAGAACAGATTCAAACACTAACAATGCTGCTCAGTACTGACAGTGTCGGACAGAGGAATTCACCCTTCATTTTCGTTGTAACATTCAAGATGACAGTCAATCCCTTCAAATTCTTCATAGTCCCTAACTTGTTGAAGCAGTGAAATCGTTTCATTTTCACTCCCTGCCACTTCTGGCATCTCCAAGCCCGAATGCTTGAAACCGCAGTGAGAAGTTCTGAGTTGTTTTTCTGCTTATTTCTCACTAACTATCAGCGACAAACATCACTGCCCTTTGGACACACACTATTAAAAAACTGCTCGACCCGGTGTAGAGTTAGGTGGCCACACGAGTGCGCGTGACTGACTCTTGATAAAAACATTAACAACAGTCTCCTGGTGCAGTTAAGTGGCTTTGTGTAACAAATCAGTGAAGGGAATCCCAGCTACTTTTTCAATTAGGTTTTGTTCTTCTAGAATTGTCCTCAATAAGTGGTTGCCCCCATGGCCCAATTAACCATAATTCAATGCAGCTGCAGAATTTTAATGTCTAAACTCAGGGAATTCTGTGCTCAATCCAACTAAGATCTCAAAGTGGTTATAGAACATAGAACACAGAACTCTACAGCACAGTGCAGACCATTTGGCCTACAATGTTAGACCAAAAGACCATAAAAGAAGTTTAGGATTTAATGGAGTTATTCCATCATCTGCTGTAGAAATGGTCATTTTCCAAACTTACTGCCTGTTACACCACTGGATCTAGGGCAGCAATGACGATTCTCCATCTCTGTCTGTCCTTGCGTACGTTCCAGAAACCTGTTTTGGTCCTGGTCTTGGCGCTTTTCGGGGCTTCCTTCATCACGTCAGTAGCTTCCTCTTGGTTTTCACTAGCGGGTCCCGGGTGGAGACTCAGGAATACCGCCGCACTCAGATGTAGAAGGGTTCTTCGTTGCCGTTTTCGTAACAATTTTGTTGGCCCAGTCAGGCAGTTTGACAATGCAGGTGATCTCTCTCCAGCTGTCTGCTTTTGACCCCACTTCACACTGTAATCTCCAAAGTGTCATATCAGCTATGTATGAATATATAACTAAAGATGATGGTAGAGAGGCTTGGTGTGTTGGTGATCAGTGTCCAAAGGGAATGGACAACGTTGGAGCAGATTTAGACACATCAGCACGGATCTGTCCCCCAGTAAAAGTATCACCAAAACCTCATTCAGAACTCCTTCCTGTTTAGTGATTAAAATTCCAAAATTGCTTCACTTGATCTCTATCAGGATTCTTCATCAGTGACTGGATTCAAGATGAATTTTGATAGATTTTCAGATGACAAATATATAATTTAGGGATCGGGTGAGAGAGTGGACAAGGCATAGGATCTGCTTTGCACTTTCTTTATGCAGAGACCATTTGGCCCTATGCTAGCTCTGAGAGGAATCTCCTTATTTTCCTTAACTCTGCACATTGACACATATCTGTTAACTATCCCATCCCCTCCCTGGATCTGGTTCTCTATTCTGACGACAATTTACAGAGGCCACTTAACTTACCGTTAGACGTGTAAGAGCATGCACGCCACAGAGACAAGGGTGAAGGCCGGGCTTGAACCCTAGATCTGTGAGAGAGCTACTCTACCCCCTGTGGCACTGTGCCAGGGCATTACCAAAGGGAGCAGGTCTTGCCTTATGGCATGGCCTTCCCCTATTTCCTTCTCTTACATTCATAGAGAGGGAGAGACTGAGTGGAGACAGACCCTTCAGCCCATCAAGTCTGTGCCAACCGCCAAGCAGACATTCACATTGATCTGACGCCTGCTTTTCTCGCTGAATTCCCCCAGAACACTGTCACTCACCTGCACACTGGGCACTACACAATGAACAATTAACCAAGTGCACATGCATTTCTTTGAGATGTGGGACGAAACTGGAGCACTTGGAGGAAACTTAGATGGTCATAGAGAGAACGTGCAAACTCCACAGGGACAGCACCCGCAGTCAGGATTGAACCTGGGTGTCTGGCGCTGTGAGGCAGCGACTCTACCAGCTGTGCCAATTATAGTCTTGCTCTGGTTTCATAGAGCACTACGGCACAGAAACAGGCCCTTTGGCCCATCTAGTCCATTGGCCTGCACCTGGACCACAGCCCTCCATACCCCTCCCATCCATATATCTTAAGTATTTAAGTCACACCCACCTCACAGCTTGTTTCACACTCTCACTACCCTCTGGGTGAAGAAGTTCCCCTTAAATATTTCACCTTTCACCCCTGACTCATGACCTCTGGTACTCGCCGCACCCAACCTCAGTGTAAGAAAGGCTGTTTGGGTTTTCCTTGTCTATACTGGCCGTTGTGTGCAGATGTGTCATTGTGTACTTGTTTGTTGTCTCCTTCATGTCTCCATGGCTTGTTTATGCCCTGTTTACTGTATACAACATGAGGCATCAGCTCGTGCTTTGTGGATGGGGGTAAAGCAATGGGGCTCATGACTAGTTAGGAATGTTACCTTCAGCGGCCTGAATATCTTTGTTGCCCAGAAATCCCCCACTTCCTCTGTTACGTATTCTGTCTTTCATAAGACCATAAGACATAGGAGCAGAATTAGGCTATTTGGCCCATTGAGTCTGCTCCATCATTCCATCATGGCTGATTTACTATCCCTCTCAACCCCATTCTCCTACCTTCTCCCTGTAACATTTGATACCCTGACTAATGAAGAACCTATCAACCTTGGCTTTAAATATACCCAATGACTTGGTCTCCACAGCTGTCTGTGGTAATAAATTCACAGATTCACCACCCTCTGGCTATTGAAATTCATCCTCACCTCTGTTCTAAATGGACGTCCCTCTATTCCGATGCTCTTCCTTCTGGTCCTAGACCCCACACTATAGGAAACAACTTCTCCACATTCACTCCCTCTAGGTCTCTCAATATTTATTTTTAAGAATCTAAATTACTCTGTGAATAATCTCAGAGTTGTCACTGTTCTGTCGGTACCTGAGTTCCAAGTGGGGTCACCGAACAGGCTGGGCAGTTGACCACATCAAAGTATTCTCAAGTATACAGTGAGATTATAAACTAGCAGTCCAGCACTTTACAGATTTTAAGACATGGAATGGGACTTGTAATTAAGGTGCTGACATTTAATCAAACTTAGTTTTAACAAGTAGAAAAAGAAAATAGTACTGTTTAAGACCTATTGAGTTTTGAAATACATGGGCATTACAAATGGTATTGAATTATTATTGTTATGTGTACCAAGGTGCACTGAACAGCCTTCATTTATATACCACCCAGTCACATCAGTACTTCGAGCTAGTAAGGAGAAAAACAATGATTGTTGGTGCCAGATGGGGTGGTTTGAGTATCTCAGAATCTGCTGATCTCCTGGGATTTTCATGCACAACAGTCTCTCTAGAGATTACAGTGAATGGTTCAAAAAAACAAAAAAATGTCTATCTTATAAAGTTTATATTTGGTGGCCATTTTATTGGGTACACTGGCTCATTAATGCAAATATCTAATCAGCCAATCACGTGGCAGCAAATCGATGCATAAAAGCATGGTCAAGAGGTTCAGTTGCTGTTCAGACCAAACATCAGAATGGGGAAGAGATGTGACTTTGTTAATCTTCCCCTTTAATATTCTCTTTTATGTCACTTTACATAAAAATAGTTCGGAAATTCCTGTGAATGTTTCGCCGGAGTATTAGTGTCTGAATAATAGACATGGTGGCTGCTAAACAGAATACAAGGTGGAGGAACTGGTGATAAATGAAAATTACAATGTTACATGCTTACATGTGCATGACATTTGCCGAATTTACTATCACGTACACGATGCTGTGATTGCAGAAGTGAACAGGTTCCCCATCACTGAAACTGTAACTGTTCTACCTGGAGATTGTCGAGGTAATACAGTATATTTGTAAATGGCTGCTTGTGAGTGGCCTGTTCTTCAATCACTGCTGTTAATTAAAGGTTCAAGATACAAGATTCTAGATCCAAGGTTAAAGATTCTAGATTTTGGATTCTAGATTCAAGGTTCTAGATTTTTGGATTCTAGATTGTTTATTGTCATTCTTCAGTACACAAGTTTAAAGGAGAATAATACGATTGTTACTCTGGATCTGATGCAACATAAAAACACAATATAATCACATAAGATTACCTTACATACATAGACTGATTGTATGCCCATAAAGTGCCACTAGGTACGTAATGGGAAATAATAAAGTAGTGGCAGAGTTAGTGGGTGGAGGTGTTGATCAGTTTTACTGTGTGGGGAGGGAAATTAACTGTTCTTGAGTCTGGTGGACCTGCTGTGAATAATATGTAGTCTCCTCCCGCATGGGAGTCCATGAGCGGGGTGGGTGGGATCCTTCATGAAAGCAGGCAACCATGTATGATTTTGGTCATGGTGCCATCTAAATGTGTATTTGTACAGATATTACAAACACAAATCTATGTCTACACAGATGGGGCAGCATGAAAGTGTAGTGGTTAGTGTAGCACTATGATAGTGCCAGCAACCCGGGTACAATTCCCACCACTATCTGTAAGAAGCTTGCATGTTTTCCCCGTGATTGTGGGGGATTCCTCCAAGTGCTCTGGTTTCCTCCCACAGTCCAAAAACGTACGGGTTAGGGTTAGTAGGTTAATTGATCACATGGGTATAATTGGGTGATGCAGGTTCACTGGACTGTATCTTGAAATGAAAACTAAATATATTTATGGATTAATCTTTAGTCAAATACTGAACAGAATGAACTTGCTACCTGGATTTGATACTGCACTGAATTAGCAAATGCTTCAAAATGTAATTTCAGTATTTTGTGATCAATGTGCAATAATTAACAATAAATACTGGTTTTATATCTTGTATGGTTGTCTTTAATTTCACCATTCTCTCGACACTTCCATCTCTGTGTCTCGTCCGGAAAGCTCTCTGCTGTATCAGAAGCAGCCTGCCGCGGACACTGGGAAACCTCGGGACAAGGTGGGGAGTTAGTTCCTCATGAGTTTGTCTCTGATTTGCAGCAGCTGCAGTATTTCATTCTGGGTGACTCACTGTTCCTTCCCTTTCAGAACCACCAATCTGAAAGAAGCTCAGCTCCTCCCCCCCTGTTGGTTTTGGTGGTTGCTGTGTGGAAGTCTGCTATTCCTTCATCAAATTTGTTGTTTTGTGGCAGCGGTACAGAACACGACGAAGTACAACGTTCAAAGTAAACTTTATGACCTAAGTACATATACGTCACCTACAACCTGAGATTCAGCTTGCTGTGGCCGTTCACAGGAAATACAACACCATCAATGAAAGGTCACACACTGCACGATGGACAACAATCAATAGACTATAGACAGTAGGTGCAGGAGTAGGCCATTCAGCCCTTCTAGCCAGCACCGCCATTCACTGTGATCATGGCTGATCATACACAATCAGTACCCCATTCCTGCCCTCTCCCCATATCCCTTGACCCCACTATCTATAAGAGCTCTATCTAACTCTCTCTTGAATGCATCCAGAGACTTGGCTTCCACTGCCTTCTGGGGCAGAGCATTCCACATATCCACCACTCTCTGGGTGAAAAAGTTTTTCCGCATCTCTGTTCTAAATGGCCTACCCCTTATTCTTAAACTGTGGCCTCTAGTTCTGGACTCACCCATCAGCGGGAACATGCTTCCTGCCTCCAGTGTGTCCAATCCCTCACTAATCTTATATGTTTCAATCAGATCAATGTGCAAAAAGACAGCAAATTGTGCAAAGACAAAGCAAAAGAAATCATAATGATAAATAAATAATGATGAAACTCTGCTTGGCATTATGGGGACTGCAAAGAGAAGAGCTATCACAAGTGTAAAAGAGGACAAAATAATTGTTACTTTGGATCCAATGAAGCACAAAGACCCTCCACAATACTAAAGAAACACAGTGGATATAAATACATAAGATATCTTACATACACAGATTGATTGTCTGTCCATAAAGTGACACCAGGCACAGGAGAGTCTGTACATAAGGTGACTCTGACAGGAAGTGATGAAGTAGTGGTGGTTGGGGGTGTGGAGGGTGGGTTAGTGGGTGGAGATTTTGCTCAGTTTTACTGCTTGGGGAAAGTTTGAGCCTGTTGGTCCTGGCGTGGATGCTACGTAGCCTCCCCCCCTGCTGGGAGTGGGGCAAACAGGGTGGGTGGGATCCTTCATGATGGCCCTTTTCTGGCACCTCTCTCTATTTGCGTTCTTGATGGCAGGTAGGCTGGTGCTGGTGATGCATTGGGCAACTTTAACGACCATTGTAGAGCTTTTCCCGATTTATGGAAACTACCCTGAACCCAGGGAATTTTGGAAAAGCATTAAAAAATGTATTAACTCTCACAATAGCCACTCGTTTTAATGCTTTAGGATGATATCTGTCAGGTCCAGAGAATTGCTAGCCCCAGCTCCAACGACTTGCTAAGTAGCACAATCCTGGCGACAGAACTTCTCTGAATGACTCCTTCCTTTCCAATTCCCAGTTCGGAAATATATCTGAGATCTATTCTGTGTCTGTCTGCAGTGCAGATGGATGCAGATTATACACCGAATTCACCTGCCTTCTCCTTGTTTTCCATTATGATTCCGTATATTTGCATAGTAAAAGCAACATTGTATAACTAATGGCCTATGAAAGCTCTGTGTAGAGAGAAGTCTCTTGTTCTGCAAGCACATTTCCTCTTTCTGAAGCCTACTTTCAATATTTGTAAGGACCTGTCATATGACTCTGCGTGTAATGGATCTATAAAGATATTTGTTGCTTGAAATGTTTATCTATATATATAAGCTCTAAATTTAAGAAATATAGTTATTGTAACGGATAAACTCAGAGAGCAATTCCAGTTTCATGGTCACCAGCTATTCTGACTGGAAGGAACTCTTAGACATTTTCACGTTAATTGTATGAGAAGTGGTAACCTGTTTAATCTCTGAGGGTCAGTATTAAACTTTGAACGGGAAGTTGTGGAATAAAGTCTGTTTCAGTCCAGCAGATGCCCTTGAGGAGTTGAGGGTTCTCTGTATGGGCTGGGTTACTTTAAAGCCTGCTCAACCTGTCTGAGAGCCTCTTATAATACCCAGATTGAACCGGGCTCCTCTTGGGGCGTTGTCTATCTTAGAACGTAGAAGAGTACAGCACAGGAACAGGCCCTTCAGCCCACAGTGTTGTGCTGACCAGCTACAAAGCAAATTAAATCCCTCCTCCCTACACCATGTCCATATCCCTCCATCTTCCCCACATTGTCTCTTAAAAGTCTCTAATGCACTTGCCTCTACCACCATACCCAACAGTGTATCCCAGACATCCAAAACTCTTTGAGAAAAAACTTACCCCTCACCTCCCCCTTGAACCTACCCCTCTCACCTTCAATGCATGCCCTCTGGTATTAGACATTTAGACACAGATACCCTCTGTCTACTCTATCTATGCCTATAAACCTATAAAATTCATCAGTCACTGAAGGTGAATGAGCAAGTGCTGCAGGCAGTGAAGAAGGCTAATGGAATGTTGGCCTTTATTACAAAGGGAATTGAGTACAAGAGCAAGGAAATCCTCTTGCATTTGTACAGAGCCCTGGTGAGACCACACCTGGAGTATTGTGTACAGTTTTGGTCTCCAGGGTTAAGGAAGGACATCCTGGCTGTAGAGGAAGTGCAGCGTAGATTCACGAGGTTAATTCCTGGGATGTCAGGAGTGTCTTATGCAGAGAGGTTAGAGAGACTGGGCTTGTACACGCTGGAATTAAGGAGATTGAGAGGGGATCTGCACCTATTGTCTATTGTCTATAAACCTCTGTCAAGTCTTCCTTCAGCCTCTGTCGCTCCAGAGAAAACAACCCAACCTTATCCAGCCTCTCATGATAGCAGATGCCCTCTAAACCAGGCAATATCCTGGTAAACCTCCTCTGCACCCTCTCCAAAGCCTTGACATCCTTCCTATAGTGGGGCGACCAGAACTCTACACAATACTCCAGATGTGGCCTAACCAGAGTTTTATAAAACTGCAACGTAACGTCCTGACTTTTGAACCCAATGCCTCGACTAATAAAAGCAAGCAGTCCATAAGCCTTCCTAACCACCTTATCGATCTGTGACACACTTTCAAGAAGCTATGTACCTGGATCCCAAGATCACTTTGCTCAGCAACACTGCCAAGGATCTTGCCCTCAACAGTGTACTGTCTTCTTGCATTTGCCCCACCTAGGTGCAACACCTCTCTTTTATCCGGGTTAAACTCCACCTGCCATTTCTCTGCCCGTACCTGCAACTGATCTATATCGTGCTGTAGTCTTTGCCAGTCCTCTACACTATCCACAACTCCACCAATCTTGGTATCATCCGTAAACTTACTAACCCACCCATCTACATTTTCATCCAGGACACTTATAAACATCACAAACAGCAGAGGTCCCAGCACAGGTCCCTGCTGATCACCACTAATTACAGACCTTCAGCTCGAATAAGTCCCTTCAACCTCTACCCTCTGTCTTCTCTGTGCAGCAAGCGCTGAATCCAACAGCCAATTTGCCACGGATCCCATGCATCTTAATCTTCTGGATTAGCCTCCCATGAGGGACGTTGTCAAACAGTTTACTAAAATCCATGTAGACAACATCCACTGCCCTACCCCCATCAATCTCTCTCATCACCTTGTCAAAAAACTTGACCAATTTGGTGAGGCATGAATTGCCACGTACAAAGCCAACCTGGCTCTCCCTAATTAAGCCAGGGGTCTCCAAATGTTCATATCATATCTCAAAGAATTTTCTCCACCAATTTCCCTATAACTGACATGAGACTCACCAGTCTACAGTTCCCAGGATTTTCCCTTGTTCCCTTCTTAAACAGAGGTACAACGTTAAGCACTCACCAGTCCTCCAGGACCTTGCCTGTGCTGAGAGAGAACAACAAGTTACTGGTCAAGGCCCGAGGAATCTCATCTCTTGTCTCCTTCAATAGCCTGGGCTAAATCCCATCAGGTCCTGGGGACATCGTTAGGAAGCAACACTTCCTCGGGCTTGTCCTCTAAACACCCTAACAAATGTATCCACTCAGCACTGCTCCGCTGGTCCTCCACATCCTTTACCTCGGTAAATACTGAAGCAAAGTACCCATTAACACCTCACTCACATTCTCCACATCCTTTACCTCGGTAAATACTGAAGCAAAGTACTCATTAACACCTCACTCACATTCTCCACATCCTTTACCTCGGTAAATACTGAAGCAAAGTACCCATTAACACCTCACTCACATTCTCCACATCCTTTACCTCGGTAAATACTGAAGCAAAGTAACCATTAACACCTCACTCACATTCTCCACATCCTTTACCTCGGTAAATACTGAAGCAAAGTACCCATTAACACCTCACTCACATTCTCCACATCCTTTACCTCGGTAAATACTGAAGCAAAGTACTCATTAACACCTCACTCACATTCTCCACATCCTTTACCTCGGTAAATACTGAAGCAAAGTACTCATTAACACCTCACTCACATTCTCCACATCCGAGCAAATGCTTCCCTTTTTATCCTTGAGTGGTCCCACCTTCTCCCGAGTTATCCCCTTACTCTTGATGTGTGTATAGAATGCCTTGGGATCCACATTCATCCTACTCCCCACAGACTTTTCATGACCCCTCCTGGCTTTCCTAATTCCTTTCTTTAGTTCTTTTCTGGCTTCTTTATACAGTAATCCTCACGTGCTTTGTTTGATCCTAACTTTACATGCTTCTCTTTTTTCCTCTTGACTAAATTCATCACCTCTCTGGATATCCAATGTTCTCTTACCTTTCCATCCCCGTCCTTCCTTCCACCAGGAACAGACCTTTCCTGCAGTCTGTGCAATTGATCTTTAAACACTGTCCTCGGTAACTTGCCCTACTCCAAATTAAAACTCTCTCGCAAGGACCGTACCCCTCATTATCTGTGGCTGTCCTGAGAGTTAAGGATTTGTGGTCACTGTTCACCCATTGAAAGGCCAGTCACCTGGCCAGGCTCATTACCCAACGCCAGGTCCAGTACAGCCTCTCCCCTCGCTGAACCGTCTACATATTAATTTCAGAAACCTTCTAGGGTACACTTAGCAAATTCTGTCCAATCTAAATCCCTTACACTAAAAAGTCACAGTATATATTAGGAAAGTTCAAATCTCCCATGACAATAACCCTTTTATTTGTACACATTTCCTTAATCTGATTGCATACCTGTTCCTCAGTGTCCCGGTGATTATTGGGGGTCTGTAGTACAATCCCATCAGTGTGGTTGCACCCTTCCTATCCCAGAGTTCCACCCAAACAGACCCAGTGTCTGACCCCTCCCTTATGTCTCCCGGCCAGCCAGGGTATCGGTTTCCCTCCAGTTCAGGTGCAACCCATCGCTCTTGAACAGGTCACCTCTTCCCCAGAATAGGCTCCAATGATCCAAGAACTTGAAACCCTGTCCTTGCACCATCTCCTCAGCCACTCATTCATCCGTGCAATCAGCCCACTCCTTCCTTCACTAGCCCGTGGCACAGGGAGTAATCCGGAGATTACAACCTTGGAGATCCTTCTCTTCAGCCTCTTTCCCATATACTCACTGTGTGGGACCTCTTCCCGTTTCCTGCCTCTGTCATTGGTGCCAAGATGCAGCACGACCTCTGGCTGTTCCCCCTCCCCCTTGAGAACATCCTGCAGCCGCTCCGATACATCCTGTACCCAGGTGTCTCTCTTACAGCCACAGAATCTCCCTTCTGTCCCTCTTACTTTGGAGTGCCCTATAACTACCCCACTGGCTGGCTTTACCCTTCCCTGTCATGGTATAGAGCCGCCCACAGTGCCACCAGCCCGGCTGCCGCTGCCCCTCCCAGCGGCATCCAAAGAGATGTACTTGTTGATTAGAAGAATGGGCACAGGGGAACCCTGCACTGAGTTCCTAATCCCCTTACCTCTCCCGGAGGTCACCCATCTACAGTCCAAAGCCCGTATTCTGGGCGTGACCACCTCTGCAAAAGTCCCATCTGTACCATGTTCAGCTCCCCTCTCTCTCTCCCCTCTCTCTCTCCCTCTCTCCCTCTCTCTCTCCCCTCTCTCTCTCCCTCTCTCTCTCTCTCTCTCTCTCTCTCTCTCTCTCTCACTCTCTCTCTCACCCTCTCTCTCACTCTCTCTCTATCACTCTCTCTCTCGCACTCTTTCTCACTCTCTCTCTCTCTCTCTCTCCCCTCTCTCTCTCCCTCTCTCTCTCTCTCTCCCTCTCTCTCTCTCTCTCCCTCTCTCTCTCTCTCTCTCTCTCTCTCTCTCTCTCTCTCTCTCTCTCTCTCTCTCTCCCCCTGTCTCTCCTGACTTCTATAAGGCTCTGACACATCCACTCACACTTGTGCCACTGAAAAAAGACGAGATATACGCAAATCTGTTCTTTTTATTATCTCACTCCAACCTCCAATAACTGTTCCTGAATCTGGTGGTGAGGGTCCTGAAGCTCTTGTACCTTCTTCCTGATGGTAGCAGTGAGAAGAGAGCACGGCCTGGGAGCTGGGTTCCCCGCTGATAGATGCTGCTTTCCTGTGACAGCACTCCTTGTGTATGTGTTCAATGATGGTGGGTCTTTATCCACGATAGACTGGGCTGTATCCACCAGGATTTCCTGTTCGAAGGCATTGGTGTTTCCTACCAGGCTGTGATGCAGCCAGTCGATACACTCTCCACCACACATCTATAGAAGTTGGTTAAAGTTTTAGGTGTCATGCTGAATCTTCACAAACTCCTAAGGAAGTGGAGGTGCTGCCATACTTTCTTCATAATTGCTCTTGCGTGCTGGGCCCAGGGTGGGTCCTCCGAAATAATAACCCTGAGGAATTTAAATCTGCTGACCCTCCCCACCTCCGATCCTCCAGTGAGAACTGGCTCGTGGACCTCAGGTTTCCTCCTCCTGAATTCAGTAATCAGTATCTTGGTCTTGCTGACATTGAATAAGATTTCTTGCAGGCATTCACAATAGATCAAAAACACACCAGAGTAAATGAAGAACTACACAAAATTTAAAAAATTGGATTATTGCATTCCGTTTTGGTCACCTTGCTAAAGGAAAGATGCCATATTACTGGAAAGATTGGCGAGGAATTTGCCAAGACTTGAAGGACGTGGCTCCAGGGAGAGTTTGGGCAGGCTGGGACTTTATTGCATGGCGTGCAGGAGACTGAGGAGTGATGTGTAACATTTTGTGAGGCAGAGTTAAGGTGAACACACTCTGTTTTTTCCCCAGCATTGAGGAATCAAAAGCTAGAGGCCAAGGGATTGAGTTGAGCAAGGAAAGATTCACTAGGAACCTGAGGGGCAGCATTTCTGCCCAGAGGATGCTCTTTGTATAGAATGAGCTACTAGAGGAACTGGTGGAAGCAATCGTGTAAAAAAAAGGACACTTAAAAGACATTTGGACAGGTACATGAATAGGAGAGCAGGGAATCCCAACCTTTCTTTGTCACGTACCTATACCTTTAACCGAGGGGTGTGTGGGTGTCAGTTTGATGTTATATACCCCTAGGGTTAATTTTTCTGTGGACTGTCACTTTAAACGCCATGAGAATGAGACTGGCTTTTGGACACTGGTGGATTTCTGCTGACTACAAAATTGCTTGGTTACTACGGTGACAGAGGTGGAGTTATTTGGTGGACAATGAACGTTTACATTTTTCCTGTGGCTTGTTGTGAATATACAGGGACACAGAGACATACACAGTCAGAGTCAAGATGGCTTCGGTCAATGGAAGACACCAGTGAGTGGTTTAAACTTTCAGTAGCCCAAAGGGGTGAGTTGAGATCGATCCAGAGTATTGATAAATGACTCTCACAAGTGCTGCAACTAGAAGAAGTTTGCAGGGAGGAGAGGAGAGGAAGGTTTGAAGCAGAAGTAACCTAGTGACGAAGAGGTCACTGTTTGGACTCTCTCTCCATGTAGCCCGTGAGGGTGAGTTTGTTTCCATTCGAATACGAAAGTGTGATTGTCACATAGTTAATCCACAGGAGTGGGTTCTCTGGTGAGGGGGAAACCTTTGTGAATACCACGTGTGTGTTTACCCTTGTCTGGGTGTGGTATTTCACTGAAGGAGGCACTCCCGTGGCAAATCACTGTTGGAGTTACTTCGTATGTCGTGGAACTGGATCAGTGGCTGTCACACTGTGTGTGAGGGTGACTCTGTGGGAACTACCGGTGTGTCTAACCCTCGCCTGGGTTAGTAGTTTTACCACTTGATGACGTGGAGTGACATTTGGCTAACTTGAAGGATTCGGAGGACCACGGGAAGATCGACGACACCTGTTTATTCGGATTACAAATACCTCTCTCTCACCTCAGTTCTGTGGATGGAACTGAACTTCCTCACATACCATCGTAAGGCTGCAACTCTTGACACCCGAGCTTGAATGAGTTTGGGAACTTTATTTACACACACATATATATACACATAACACTGCTAACTATTGGTTTACCTGGTTTTAAGGTTCGATATTTGGTAGTTACTAATAAAATAGCGTTTTGTTAACAGCAAAATCAGACCCCAGGTGTGTTCTGTTGCTGCTGAAACTTTTACAGGTTGCACGTATGAAACATTGGGAACCCTTGGTTTTGAGGACTATAGGGCAATTGCAGGCAAATAGGACTGGGTTTCGTTGAGCATTTCGGTTGGCATGGATGAGATGGGCTGAAAGGCCTGTTTCTGAGCTGTGTAACTCTATAGATCGATTCCCATCAACAGCCCCAGAAAACTCCATTTCAGGTTCAAGGATGAAGTGATGCATTTTGGGATATTGTACCAGGCCACAGCATCCACAATGATTGGCTGAGCCCAGGGAGCGTTGTTCAACAGGTACATACAACAGTTTGCTGAGAAACTAGACTGAGTGGTGTACAAAATGTTGTTAGGGGCACAGAGTACAAGAATTGGGATAACATGCTACAGCGTGGTACAAGCAGATGTAACAATAATGTTCAAAGTTTAAAGTACATTTATTATCGAAGTACATATTGTTATGAACCCAGCCCCCTCCTTCCTGAGAATCGCAAGATCGCTATTAATTCGGGTCTGGGACCCAGGAAATGAGAGACAATCCTCAGAAAGACAACGCAACAGATTTTGACCATTGTTCTTAGAGACACCTGTGTGGATTGCGACTCTATGCTACGTGCCAGCGATCAGGGCTGCGTGCACACCCTCAGGCAATGTGGGGTGGGGATTGTATCACCCCACCTTGATTGACATCTACAACTCTGCAAGGCAAGATAAAAGGGGACTGCAGGAGGCGGTACCCCAGCGACGCACCAGAAGGAGACACCATCGCTCATCGCTCCCGTGATGACGGGAAGCTGTTCGGGAGCCACGTGTGGTTCGGTTCCCCTAGCTTGGGGAACGAGTGGCTGATAACACCGAAAAGGACTTCGAACTGACAACGGGGAACCCACGTTCCCGATTCAACGATTTGAGTCCAAAATGCTGGCAAGTTTATTTTCTCACCAAAAATTCTCTCTCTCTCCAACACGTGAAACCCAGCGGTCCCCAAAAGGCTAAAAGCCTGCATGAACTCCAGAGACTTTGATATTTCCATCGGACAATATTTTTACCCCTAGACAAACGATAGAGCTACTTCTTATTGTTGATTATTACTATACCCGCACTTTAGATTGAGTATTGACGAAGTATATTATCTGAATGTTTGTATTAACCTTACTTTTGTGCCCCTTTATAAATAAAAACGTTTAAAAATAGTACCATCAGATTTCAGCGGACCTCTCTATCTTTGCTGGTAAGTGACCCAGTTACGGGGTTCGTAACAATATACATTCATTTCCTCATGGGCATACACAGTAAACCCACACACAACAGGATGAGCAAACAACCAGTGGGCAAAGAACAATAAACTGTGCAAACACAAAAGAGGAGAAAAAGAATAATAATAAATAAATATCGAGAACACGAGATAGCGTGTTCTCGAAAGTGAGTCTGTTGGTTGTGGGAACAGTTCAGCGATGGGTGAGTGAAGTTCAAGACCCTGATGTTTGAGGGCTGTTAACCTGGGGTGAGAGTCCTGAGGCTCTCGTACCTGCCTCCCGATGGCAGAAGTGAGAAGAGAGCGTGACCTGGGTGGTGGGGATCCCTGATGATGGGTGCTGCATTCCTGCGACAGTGCACGGTGCAGATGTGCTCAGTGGTGGGGAGGGCTTTATCCGTGATGGACTGGCCTGTATCAGCTACTTTTTGTAGGATTTTCTGTTCAAGGGCATTGGTGTTTCCATACCAGGCTGTGACGCAGCCAGACAATACACTCCCCACCACATATCTATAGAAATTGGTCAAAGTTTTAGATGTCATGCTGAATCTTCACAAACCCCTAAGGAAGTGGAGGCACGACTGTGACTCAATGCATGTTCATTTAAGAAGTTCAATTTTAATTGTCAATCAACCACACACATGTTTACAACCAAACAAAACACCGTTCCTCTGGAGCCAAGGTGCAAAACATTGTACATATAGTCACACACAGCACATATACTGTAGCTATGACCCAGCACATACAGACACAAAATAATGTCAGAATAAGTTCCCGAGTGTCATGGCCTGATGGTGAAAGGGAGCCTGTTCTGGAGCCACGTTTCCATAAGAAAAAGCACACAACAGTTCCTTATCTCATGCCAGATCAGCCATGGGCTAAGGGAAATCAGCATATTACACACTGGGTCAGACACAGACGAAGGCGATCTGGCTGGTCCCACACTGGGTCGGACACAGACGAAGGTGATCCGGCTGGTCTCACACTGGGTCGGACACAGACGAAGGCGATCCGGCTGTTCTCACACCGGGTCAGACACAGACAAAGGCGATACTGCTGATCTCACACTGGGTCAGACACAGACGAAGGCGATCCGGCTGATCTCACACTGGGTCGGACACAGACGAAGGCGATCTGGCTGTTCTCACACCGGGTCAGACACAGACAAAGGCGATCCGGCTGGTCTCACACTGGGTCGGACACAGTCGAAGGCGATCTGGCTGGTCTCACACTGGGTCGGACACAGACGAAGGCGATCAGGCTGTTCTCACACTGGGTCAGACACAGAAGAAGGCGATCTGGCTGGTCCCACACTGGGTCAGACACAGTCGAAGGCGATCCGGCTGGTCTCACACTGGGTCGGACACAGTCGAAGGCGATCCGGCTGGTCTCACACTGGGTCAGACACAGACGAAGGCGATCCGGATGGTCCCACACTGGGTCAGACAGAGACGAAGGCGATCCGGATGGTCTCACACCGGGTCAGACACAGACGAAGGCGATCCGGATGGTCTCACACCGGGTCAGACACAGACGAAGGCGATCCGGTTGATCTCACACAGGGTCAGACACAGACGAAGGCGATCCGGCTGATCTCACACTGGGTCGGACACAGAGGAAGGCGATCCGGCTGGTCTCACACTGGGTCGGACACAGACGAAGGCGATCCGGCTGGTCTCACACTGGGTCGGACACAGACGAAGGCGATCCGGCTGGTCTCACACTGGGTCGGACACAGACGAAGGCGATCCGGCTGGTCTCACACTGGGTCGGACACAGACGAAGGCGATCCGGCTGGTCTCACACTGGGTCGGACACAGACGAATGCGATCCGGCTGGTCTCACACTGGGTCGGACACAGACGAAGGCGATCCGGCTGGTCTCACACTGGGTCCGACACAGAAGAAGGCGATCTGGCTGGTCCCACACTGGGTCGGACACAGTCGAAGGCGATCCGGCTGGTCTCACACTGGGTCGGACACAGTCGAAGGCGATCCGGCTGATCTCACAATGGGTCAGACACAGAAGAAGGCGATCTGGCTGGTCCACACTGGGTCAGACACAGACGAAGGAGATCCGGATGGTCTCACACCGGGTCAGACACAGACGAAGGCGATCCGGTTGATCTCACACAGGGTCAGACACAGACGAAGGCGATCCGGCTGATCTCACACTGGGTCGGACACAGACGAAGGCGATCCGGCTGATCTCACACTGGGTCGGACACAGACGAAGGCGATCCGGCTGGTCTCACACTGGGTCGGACACAGACGAAGGCGATCCGGCTGGTCTCACACTGGGTCGGACACAGACGAAGGCGATCCGGCTGGTCTCACACTGGGTCGGACACAGACGAAGGCGATCCGGCTGGTCTCACACTGGGTCGGACACAGTCGAAGGCGATCCGGCTGGTCTCACACTGGGTCGGACACAGACGAAGGCGATCCGGCTGGTCTCACACTGGGTCCGACACAGAAGAAGGCGATCTGGCTGGTCTCACACTGGGTCGGACACAGTCGAAGGCGATCCGGCTGATCTCACAATGGGTCAGACACAGAAGAAGGCGATCTGGCTGGTCCACACTGGGTCTGACACAGACGAAGGAGATCCGGATGGTCTCACACCGGGTCAGACACAGACGAAGGCGATCCGGATGGTCTCACACTGGGTCAGACACAGACGAAGGCGATCCGGTTAATCTCACACAGGGTCGGACACAGACGAAGGCGATCCGGCTGGTCTCACACCGGGTCGGGCACAGACGAAGGCGATCCGGATGGTCTCACACCGGGTCAGACACAGACGAAGGCGATCCGGATGGTCTCACACTGGGTCGGACACAGATGAAGGCGATCCGGCTGGTCTCACACTGGGTCGGACACAGACGAAGGCGATCCGGCTGGTCTCACACTGGGTCGGACACAGACGAAGGCGATCCGGCTGGTCTCACACTGGGTCGGACACAGACGAAGGCGATCCGGCTGGTCTCACACTGGGTCGGACACAGACGAAGGCGATCCGGCTGGTCTCACACTGGGTCGGACACAGACGAATGCGATCCGGCTGGTCTCACACTGGGTCGGACACAGACGAAGGCGATCCGGCTGGTCTCACACTGGGTCCGACACAGAAGAAGGCGATCTGGCTGGTCCCACACTGGGTCGGACACAGTCGAAGGCGATCCGGCTGGTCTCACACTGGGTCGGACACAGTCGAAGGCGATCCGGCTGATCTCACAATGGGTCAGACACAGAAGAAGGCGATCTGGCTGGTCCACACTGGGTCAGACACAGACGAAGGAGATCCGGATGGTCTCACACCGGGTCAGACACAGACGAAGGCGATCCGGTTGATCTCACACAGGGTCAGACACAGACGAAGGCGATCCGGCTGATCTCACACTGGGTCGGACACAGACGAAGGCGATCCGGCTGATCTCACACTGGGTCGGACACAGACGAAGGCGATCCGGCTGGTCTCACACTGGGTCGGACACAGACGAAGGCGATCCGGCTGGTCTCACACTGGGTCGGACACAGACGAAGGCGATCCGGCTGGTCTCACACTGGGTCGGACACAGACGAAGGCGATCCGGCTGGTCTCACACTGGGTCGGACACAGTCGAAGGCGATCCGGCTGGTCTCACACTGGGTCGGACACAGACGAAGGCGATCCGGCTGGTCTCACACTGGGTCCGACACAGAAGAAGGCGATCTGGCTGGTCTCACACTGGGTCGGACACAGTCGAAGGCGATCCGGCTGATCTCACAATGGGTCAGACACAGAAGAAGGCGATCTGGCTGGTCCACACTGGGTCTGACACAGACGAAGGAGATCCGGATGGTCTCACACCGGGTCAGACACAGACGAAGGCGATCCGGATGGTCTCACACTGGGTCAGACACAGACGAAGGCGATCCGGTTAATCTCACACAGGGTCGGACACAGACGAAGGCGATCCGGCTGGTCTCACACCGGGTCGGGCACAGACGAAGGCGATCCGGATGGTCTCACACCGGGTCAGACACAGACGAAGGCGATCCGGATGGTCTCACACCGGGTCAGACACAGACGAAGGCGATCCGGTTGATCTCACACAGGGTCAGACACAGACGAAGGCGATCCGGCTGATCTCACACTGGGTCAGACACAGACGAAGGCGATCCGGCTGGTCTCACACTGGGTCAGACACAGACGAAGGCGATCCGGCTGGTCTCACACTGGGTCGGACACAGACGAAGGCGATCCGGCTGGTCTCACACTGGGTCGGACACAGACGAAGGCGATCTGGCTGGTCTCACACTGGGTCGGACACAGACGAAGGCGATCCGGCTGGTCTCACACTGGGTCAGACACAGACGAAGGCGATCCGGCTGGTCTCACACTGGGTCGGACACAGACGAAGGCGATCCGGCTGGTCTCACACCGGGTCAGACACAGACGAAGGCCATCCGGCTGGTCTCACACCGGGTCAGACACAGACGAAGGCCATCCGCCTGGTCTCACACGGGGTCGGACACAGACGAAGGCGATCCGGCTGGTCTCACACTGGGTCAGACACAGACGAAAGCGATCCGGCTGGTCTCACACTGGGTCGGACACAGACGAAGGTGATCCGGCTGGTCTCACAGTGGGTCGGACACAGACGAAGGCGATCCGGCTGGTCTCACACTGGGTCATACACAGACGAAGGCGATCCGGCTGGTCTCACACTGGGTCATACACAGACGAAGGCGATACGGTTGGTCTCACACTGGGTCAGACACAGATGAAGGCGATCCGGCTGGTCTCACACTGGGTCATACACAGACGAAGGTGATCCGGCTGGTCTCACAGTGGGTCGGACACAGACAAAGGTGATCCGGCTCGTCTCACAGTGGGTCGTACACAGTCGAAGGCGATCCGGCTGGTCTCACACTGGGTCAGACACAGATGAAGGCGATCCGGCTGGTCTCACACTGGGTCATACACAGACGAAGGCGATCCGGCTGGTCTCACACGGGGTTGGACACAGAAGAAGGCGATCCAGCTGGTCTCACACAGGGTCGGACATAGACGAAGGCGATCAGGCTGGTTTCACACTGGGTCAGACACAGACGAAGGCGATCCGTCTGTTCTCACACTGGGTCATACACAGACAAAGGCGATCCGGCTGTTCTCACACTGGGTCATACACAGACGAAGGCGATCCGGCTGGTCTCACACTGGGTCATACACAGACGAAGGCGATCCGGCTGGTCTCACACTGGGTCAGACACAGACGAAGGCGATCAGGCTGGTCTCACACTGGGTCGGACACAGACGAAGGTGATCCGGCTGGTCTCACACTGGGTCATACACAGACGAAGGTGATCAGGCTGGTCTCACACTGGGTCAGACACAGACGAAGGCGATCCGGCTGGTCTCACACTGGGTCATACACAGACGAAGGCGATCCGGCTGGTCTCACACTGGGTCATACACAGACGAAGGTGATCCGGCTCGTCTCACAGTGGGTCGTACACAGACGAAGGCGATCCGGCTGGTCTCACACAGGGTCATACACAGACGAAGGTGATCCGGCTGGTCTCACACTGGGTCAGACACAGACGAAGGCGATCCGGCTGGTTTCACACTGTGTCGGACACCGACGAAGGCGTTCCCGCTGGTCTCACACTGGGTCATACACAGACGAAGATGATCCGGCTGGTCTCACACAGGGTCAGACACAGACGAAGGCGATCAGGCTGGTCTCACACTGGGTCATACACAGACGAAGGCGATCCGGCTGGTCTCACACCGGGTCATACACAGACGAAGGCGATCCGGCTGGTCTCACACTGGGTCAGACACAGACGAAGGCGATCCGGCTGGTCTCACACCGGGTCAGACACAGACGAAGGTTCCCACTCCCGTCAGTCAGTTCACATTAACGTCGGTCAGTTCACATTACCGACAGTCAGTTCACATTCCCGTCAGTCAGTTAACATTCCCGTCGGTCAGTTCACATTACCGTCAGTCAGGTCACATTCTGTCAGTCAGTTCACATTCCTGTCAGTCAGTCCACATTACTGTCGGTCAGTTCACATTACCGTCAGTCAGTTCACATTCCCGTCGGTCAGTTCACATTACCGACAGTCAGTTCACATTCCCATCAGTCAGTTCACATTCCCGTCAGTCAGTTCACATTACCGTCGGTCAGTTCACATTCCCGTCAGTCAGTTCACATTCCCATCAGTCAGTTCACATTCCCGTCAGTCAGTTCACATTCCCGTCAGTCAGTTCACATTACCGACAGTCAGTTCACATTCCCATCAGTCAGTTCACATTCCCGTCAGTCAGTTCACATTACCGTCGGTCAGTTCACATTCCCGTCAGTCAGTTCACATTCCCATCAGTCAGTTCACATTCCCGTCAGTCAGTTCACATTACCGTCAGTCAGTTCACATTACCGACAGTCAGTTCACATTACCGACAGTCAGTTCACATTCCCGTCAGTCAGTTAACATTCCCGTCAGTCAGTTCACATTACCGTCAGTCAGTTCACATTACCGACAGTCAGTTCACATTACCGACAGTCAGTTCACATTCCCGTCGGTCAGTTCACATTACCGACAGTCAGTTCACATTACCGACAGTCAGTTCACATTCCCGTCGGTCAGTTCACATTCCCGTCAGTCAGTTCACATTCCCGACAGTCAGTTCACATTCCCGACAGTCAGTTCACATTCCCGTCAGTCAGTTCACATTACCGACAGTCAGTTCACATTACCGACAGTCAGTTCACATTACCGTCAGTCAGTCCACATTACCGACAGTCAGTTCACATTACCGTCAGTCAGTTCACATTACCTATAGTCAGTTCACATTACCGTCACTCAGTTCACATTACCGTCAGTCAGTTCACATTCCCATCAGTCAGTCCACATTACCGTCAGTCAGTCCACATTACCGTCAGTCAGTCCACATTACCGACAGTCAGTCCACATTACCGACAGTCAGTTCACATTCCCGACAGTCAGTTCACATTACCGTCGGTCAGTTCACATTCCCGACAGTCAGTTCACATTCCCGTCAGTCAGTTCACATTACCGTCAGTCAGTTCACATTACCGACAGTCAGTTCACATTACCGACAGTCAGTTAACATTACCGTCAGTCAGTTCACATTACCGTCACTCAGTTCACATTACCGTCAGTCAGTTCACATTACCGACAGTCAGTTCACATTCCGGTCAGTCAGTTCACATTACCGTCAGTCAGTTCACATTACCGACAGTCAGTTCACATTCCGGTCAGTCAGTTCACATTACCGACAGTCAGTTCACATTCCGGTCAGTCAGTTCACATTCCCGTCAGTCAGTTCACATTCCCATCAGTCAGTTCACATTCCCGTCAGTCAGTTCACATTCCCGACAGTCAGTTCACATTCCCGACAGTCAGTTCACATTCCCGTCAGTCAGTTCACATTACCTACAGTCAGTTCACATTACCGACAGTCAGTTCACATTACCGACAGTCAGTTCACATTCCCGTCAGTCAGTTCACACTACCGACAGTCAGTTCACATTCCCGTCAGTCAGTTCACATTACCATCAGTCAGTTCACATTCCCGTCAGTCAGTTCACATTACCGACAGTCAGTTCACATTCCCGTCAGTCAGTTCACATTACCGACAGTCAGTTCACATTACCTACAGTCAGTTCACATTACCGACAGTCAGTTCACATTACCGACAGTCAGTTCACATTCCCGTCAGTCAGTTCACATTACCGACAGTCAGTTCACATTACCTACAGTCAGTTCACATTCCCGTCAGTCAGTTCACATTACCGTCAGTCAGTTCACATTACCGTCAGTCAGTCCACATTACCGACAGTCAGTTCACATTACCGTCAGTCAGTTCACATTACCGACAGTCAGTTCACATTCCCGTCAGTCAGTTCACATTACCGACAGTCAGTTCACATTACCTACAGTCAGTTCACATTCCCGTCAGTCAGTTCACATTACCGTCAGTCAGTTCACATTCCCGTCAGTCAGTTCACATTACCGTCAGTCAGTTCACATTACCGACAGTCAGTTCACATTCCCGTCAGTCAGTTCACATTACCGACAGTCAGTTCACATTCCCGTCAGTCAGTTCATATTACCGTCAGTCAGTTCATATTACCGTCAGTCAGTTCACATTACCGACAGTCAGTTCACATTCCCGTCAGTCAGTTCATATTACCGTCAGTCAGTTCACATTACCGTCAGTCAGTTCACATTACCGTCAGTCAGTTCACATTACCGACAGTCAGTTCACATTCCCGTCAGTCAGTTCACATTACCGACAGTCAGTTCACATTACCTACAGTCAGTTCACATTCCCGTCAGTCAGTTCACATTCCCATCAGTCAATTCACATTCCCGTCGGTCAGTTCACATTCCCGTCAGTCAGTTCACATTCCCATCAGTCAGTTCACATTCCCGTCGGTCAGTTCACATTACCGACAGTCAGTCCATATTACCTACAGTCAGTTCACATTCCCGTCAGTCAGTTCACATTCCCATCAGTCAATTCACATTCCCGTCGGTCAGTTCACATTCCCGTCAGTCAGTTCACATTCCCATCAGTCAGTTCACATTCCCATCAGTCAGTTCACATTCCCGTCAGTCAGTTCACATTACCGTCAGTCAGTTCACATTACCGTCAGTCAGTTCACATTACCGACAGTCAGTTCACATTACCGACAGTCAGTTCACATTCCCATCAGTCAGTTCACATTACCGACAGTCAGTTCACATTACCGTCGGTCAGTTCACATTCCCATCAGTCAGTTCACATTCCCATCAGTCAGTTCACATTCCCGTCAGTCAGTTCACATTCCCGACAGTCAGTTCACATTACCGACAGTCAGTTCACATTACCGACAGTCAGTTCACATTCCCGTCAGTCAGTTCACATTACCGACAGTCAGTTCACATTACCGACAGTCAGTTCACATTACCGACAGTCAGTTCACATTCCCGTCAGTCAGTTCACATTACCATCAGTCAGTTCACATTACCGACAGTCAGTTCACATTCCCATCAGTCAGTTCACATTACCGTCAGTCAGTTCACATTACCTATAGTCAATTCACATTACCGTCAGTCAGTTCACATTACCGACAGTCAGTTCACATTCCCGTCAGTCAGTTCACATTACCGACAGTCAGTTCACATTACCGACAGTCAGTTCACATTACCGACAGTCAGTTCACATTACCATCAGTCAGTTCACATTACCGACAGTCAGTTCACATTCCCGTCAGTCAGTTCACATTACCGACAGTCAATTCACATTACCATCAGTCAGTTCACATTACCGACAGTCAGTTCACATTACCGTCAGTCAATTCACATTACCATCAGTCAGTTCACATTACCATCAGTCAGTTCACATTACCGTCAGTCAATTCACATTACCATCAGTCAGTTCACATTACCATCAGTCAGTTCACATTACCGTCAGTCAATTCACATTACCATCAGTCAGTTCACATTACCGACAGTCAGTTCACATTCCCGTCAGTCAGTTCACATTACCGACAGTCAGTTCACATTACCTACAGTCAGTTCACATTCCCGTCAGTCAGTTCACATTCCCATCAGTCAATTCACATTCCCGTCGGTCAGTTCACATTCCCGTCAGTCAGTTCACATTCCCATCGGTCAGTTCACATTCCCGTCGGTCAGTTCACATTCCCGTCGGTCAGTTCACATTCCCGACAGTCAGTTCGCATTCCCATCAGTCAGTTCACATTCCCGTCAGTCAGTTCACATTCCCATCAGTCAGTTCACATTCCCGTCAGTCAGTTCACATTCCCGTCAGTCAGTTCACATTCCCGTCGGTCAGTTCACATTCCCGTCGGTCAGTTCACATTCCCGTCAGTCAGTTCACATTCTATCAGTCAGTTCACATTCCCATCAGTCAGTTCACATTCCCGACAGTCAGTTCACATTACCGTCAGTCAGTCCACATTACCGACAGTCAGTTCACATTCCCGTCAGTCAGTTCACATTCTATCAGTCAGTTCACATTCCCGTCAGTCAGTTCACATTCCCGACAGTCAGTTCACATTCCCGTCAGTCAGTTCACATTACCGACAGTCAGTTCACATTCCCGTCGGTCAGTTCACATTACCTACAGTCAGTTCACATTCCCGTCAGTCAGTTCACATTCCCGACAGTCAGTTCACATTCCCGTCGGTCAGTTCACATTCCCGACAGTCAGTTCACATTCCCGTCGGTCAGTTCACATTACCGTCAGTCAGTTCGAATTCCCATCAGACAGTTCACATTCCCGTCAGTCAGTCCACATTACCGACAGTCAGTCCACATTACCGTCAGTCAGTTCACATTCCCGTCAGTCAGTTCACATTACCGACAGTCAGTTCACATTCTATCAGTCAGTTCACATTCCCGTCGGTCAGTTCACATTACCGTCAGTCAGTTCACATTACCGACAGTCAGTTCACATTCCCGTCAGTCAGTTCACATTACCGACAGTCAGTTCACATTACCGACAGTCAGTTCGAATTCCCGACAGTCAGTTCACATTCCCGTCAGTCAGTTCACATTACCGTCAGTCAGCCCTCATTCCATCAGTCAGTTCACATTCCCGACAGTCAGTTCACATTACCGTCAGTCAGTTCACATTACCGACAGTCAGTTCACATTCTATCAGTCAGTTCACATTACCTACAGTCAGTTCACATTACCGTCAGTCAGTTCACATTCCCATCAGTCAGTTCACATTACCGACAGTCAGTTCACATTCTATCAGTCAGTTCACATTACCTACAGTCAGTTCACATTACCGTCAGTCAGTTCACATTACCGTCAGTCAGTTCACATTACCGACAGTCAGTTCACATTCTATCAGTCAGTTCACATTACCTACAGTCAGTTCACATTACCGTCAGTCAGTTCACATTACCGACAGTCAGTTCACATTACCGTCAGTCAGTTCACATTCCCGACAGTCAGTTCACATTCCCGTCAGTCAGTTCACATTACCGTCAGTCAGCCCTCATTCCATCAGTCAGTTCACATTCCTGTCAGTCAGTTGACATTACCATCAGTCAGTTCACATTCCCGTCAGTCAGTTCACATTACCGACAGTCAGTTCACATTCCCGTCAGTCAGTCCACATTACCGTCAGTCAGTTCACATTACCATCAGTCAGTTCACATTCCCGTCAGTCAGTTCACATTACCGACAGTCAGTCCACATTACCGTCAGTCAGTCCACATTACCGTCAGTCAGTTCACATTACCGACAGTCAGTTCACATTCCCGTCAGTCAGTTCACATTACCGTCAGTCAGTTCACATTACCATCAGTCAGTTCACATTCCCGTCAGTCAGTTCACATTACCGACAGTCATTCCACATTACCGTCAGTCAGTCCACATTACCGTCAGTCAGTTCACATTACCGACAGTCAGTTCACATTCCCGTCAGTCAGTTCACATTACCGACAGTCAGTCCACATTACCGTCAGTCAGTCCACATTACCGTCAGTCAGTTCACATTACCGACAGTCAGTTCACATTACCCTCAGTCAGTTCACATTCCCGTCAGTCAGTTCACATTCCCATCAGTCAGTTCACATTCCCGTCAGTCAGTCCACATTCCCGACAGTCAGTTCACATTCCCGTCAGTCAGTCCACATTCCCATCAGTCAGTTCACATTACCTACAGTCAGTTCACATTCCCGTCAGTCAGTTCACATTACCGTCAGTCAGTTCACTTTCCCGTCAGTCAGTTCACATTACCGTCAGTCAGTTCACATTCCCGACAGTCAGTTCACATTCCCGTCGGTCAGTTCACATTACCGACAGTCAGTTCGAATTCCCATCAGTCAGTTTACATTACCGTCAGTCAGTTCACATTACCTACAGTCAGTTCACATTCCCATCAGTCAGTTCACATTCCCGTCAGTCAGTTCACATTACCGTCAGTCAGTTCACATTACCTACAGTCAGTTCACATTACCTACAGTCAGTTCACATTCCCGTCAGTCAGTTCACATTACCGTCAGTCAGTTCATATTACCGTCAGTCAGTTCACTTTCCCGTCAGTCAGCCCACATTACCGTCGGTCAGTTCACATTCCCGTCAGTCAACCGGCATTGTGACTGTCATTGCATTATGTTTTTGTTGATGTTGTGACGTGGTAAATGTTCTCCAAAGTCTACTTCAGGAAGGCTTTAAGTACGAGTTATTCAACCACACACGTACACTACTGACCAAAACATTGTTCTGTGCAAAACACAGAACATACCGGCACAGGGAGCACATACTATATTCCTGCCGCTGCCTGTGAGGAGTTTGTACGTTTTCCCCGTGACCGCGTGGGTTTCCTCCCACAGTCCAAAGACGTACCGGTTGGTAGGTTAATTGTTCATTGTAAATTGTCTCGTGGTTGGGCGGGTTAAATCAGGGGATTGCTGAGCAGCGCGACCCAGAGGGCAGAAGCTCAATAAGTAAATGTTATGCTAACACCAGTCCCTGAGTGACCAGGCCTGAAGACAGAAGGTGGGAGGCGCGTGCTCAGATGAATGTACAATGCTACGCACACCATTACAGTAAATCCCGCAGCTCTGTGAACACGTGGAACAGCAGCAATGAAAGATGTGAAGTGAGTGACCGGCGCAGGCTGAGTGTGTCAGTGAGTAGGGAGGGGTGGGGGAGCAGCCCCAGGGAACTCGGGGTGTGTGTACGCGTGCTGGGCAGCAGCAGGGCATTATGAAGCTGTTACCCAGCCGAACGGTTCTGTGTGATCATCTTACGAGGGCGGAAGGCCAACGAGATTGTGGGAAGGCCCGGTGGGTTATTGAGAGGCAATACAGACAGGGAATAGCTATCACGGGTTGCAAGACCACATTCCGTAATCCTCTTCGTACCATCTCGAATGGACAAGCCCAATGATTCCCCCCGCCTGACACTACATCATCTTCATTCCCCCCTTGGACTCGTAGAACTCGAATGCCCTGCTCGGCAGGATGCTTACAAGATTCAAAAACTTCATTGTCATTCTAACCGTACATCAGCTCTGCAGGGCAGAATGAGACAGCGTTTCCCAGGAGCAGTGCAATCATAACATAACAAACGCAACACTAAATAATAAACACAACAATAAATAGTAAAAACACAACAGCCACATGTCAGTTAAAATCAAGTTATAACTGTCCAGTGCAAGTTAAAAGTGTCCAGAGCAGAGTCGGGTAGAGCAGCTATTTAGCAGTCTGACTGCCTGTGGGAGGAAGCTGTTTAGTAGACTTGTGGTTTTAGTTTTGATGCTCCTGTAACGTTTGCCTGATGGCAGAAGAACAAACAGTTCATGGAGAGGGTGTGAGGGGTCTTTAATGATGTACCGTGTCTTCTGGAGGCATTGACTCTGAAAGAGGTCTTGGACAGAAGGTAGGGAGACCCCAATAACCTTCTCTGCTCCCCTAACCACCCTCTGCAAAGCTTTTTTGTCAGCAGCACTGCAGCTGGAGTGCCAGGTTGTGATGCAAAAGGTCAGCACTCTCTCAACCACTCCTCTGTAGAATGTAGTTAAGATGTTAGTGGGGAGTGATGCTTGTTTAAACTTCCTCAGAAAGTGCAATTTCTGCTGGGCCCATTTCACAATCCCAGTGGTGTTCCTGGACCAGGTGAGATTGTCCGAGATCTGCACCTCGAGGAACTTGATGTTTTCCACTCTCTCCACTGTGGAGCCGCTGATGCTGAGGGGTGTGTGCTCAGGCTGAGACCGTCTGAAATCGGATGATCATCTCCTTGGTTTTGGTGACATTAAGCATCAAGTTGTTGTCACTGCACCAGCTCTCTAGCTGTTTGACCTCCTCCCTGTACATTGTTCCATCATTTTTGCTGATGAGCCCCACCACTGTGGTATCATCAGCAAATTTAATGATCAGGTTCCCCTTGAACCTGGCTGCACAGTCAGATATCCATGAACCCTCACAGCATTTCCAGGCATCATGAACTCTCATAAGAGGGTTGGGGAAACATGGGGGACCTTTGTAGTCTCCCAGGACATGATTAGTCAGAGTGAGATCGCAAACGTGGCACCCATTCTGCCAGACTGGGACCTCAAACTATAGAACGCAGGCGAGAGCCAGGCAGCATTTGGCGAACAAACTGCACTTTATCACTGAGTAGGCGGTCATTGTTCACTCTATCTTTCTTTCTTTATTAATCTTTTTATTGATTTAAAAAGAGCATATATACATACAAGAGGAGAATTATCTCAAATGTATCAATAACAATACAAACAGAAAGTGAAATAGACATTATCAAAATCATACAGAGTATTAACCTAATATGTAGTATGTAATAAAAAAGAAGACAGCTAATTCTCCTCTTATCAGTTCATGGAGAGAGAGAAAACTGTAAATTTTTAAATGAATCAAACCCTACACTATACGAGAGAAGGGAAGAAAGGGGGGACCGGACAATCCTTTCTGAGGATACAACCAAAAAACAAGGAAGACTTTCTGATCAAATCTAAAACTTTGGAAAAGAAATAATTGAAAGATTTAATAGATCAAATCAAATGAAAATATTGAATAAAAGGTCCCAGATTTGCTGAAATTTAAAGGATGTCTCAAATGTCCGACTTCTTATTTTCTCTAAACTTAGACAGGACATAACGGAGGAAAGGCAATAAAAGAGAGTAAGTGGATTAGAATCCTTCCAATGGCTCTCCTAGCCAATAAATTTGAAAAGGCCTGTTCAACTTTATTGTTCACGCTATCAATAAACTCATTACCTACATCCTTCAATGGCTGCAGAACCTGGATAGTTACCATCTCATGCCTGCCTTTTGCTTCCCTCTTCCACTCGTTTGACCTTGTTTGCCATTAGTTCGGCTTGTGATCCCATCAACTTGTGTGGGAGGGAACTGCTTTACACAGTCATGTCTACGACATCGGAAGTATTAACTGTGGACTCACCTGGCAGATGCCTGTGGAATTTATTGCCACAGGGTGCTGTGGACGCCAGGCCACTGGGTGTATTTATAGCAGAGATTTATACTCTCTTAATGGTGTTAAATGTTATGAGGAGAAGGTGGAAGAATGGGGATGAAAGGAAATCAGTCATATTGCGTGGTCGAGTAGACTCAATGGGCTGAATGGCCTGACCCTGCCCCTATATCTGTCACCATATACAACCCTGAGGCAAACTCAGCAAATCTACAGAAGGGTAACTGTGACAGGATCAGTGAAAGATCAACCAGAGTGCAGAAGACAACAGACTGCACAAATGGAAAGATAAATTAAAGAGCAAGGAATAATGAGAACATGAGATAACAGTGAAATAACGAGTCCTTAAAGTCAGATCGTTTGTTGTGGAAACATCTTAATAGATGAATTCCCCCCCCCCCCCCATGACAGCACTCCTCTTTTACCCACTTCCCTTCTGAGCCACAGAGACGGCCGTCAGTCCCAGTGCAGGAGACCAGGTCAACGTGTCTTCCCCCGGTAGGTCATTTCCGCACCCCCCCCCCACCCCATGCCAGCAGTATCCAACGTGGTATACTGGTTATTGAGGTGGATGGCCACAGGGCACTCTGCACTGGCTGCCCAATTCCTTTACCCCTCCTGATGGCTACCCAGCTACCTGTCTCCTGCTCCTTGATGTGGCTGCCTTCCAAATCCTGCAAGAGGAGAGCACCTTTGCCCCAGCTGTCGTTACCTCTGCTCTAACTGCGTATTAATAAAGAACAAACAGTAACTGCCCAGATCCTTGCCTGGGCGTCTGCTCGTAGCCGCTGCCTCTTCTTGCCAAAGCCTCTTGAGCCGAAGCCTGAAGGCCCCACTGGTACAATGAGCCCCTCTCACAGAGGCCATTCCACCGCTCCAACGCCACCAATCAGGGTCGCTCTATGGACACCGAAAGAAAATTGTACACAGCAAGATCCCACTGATGATCTGAGTCGAGAGAGAGAGAGAGAGCGAGATTACAAATTGGTCGAGCTATGAACAGCTTAGAGACAGGAGGCTGTGGATGCAGGAATTGGGAGCAACATAAGACCATAAGATACAGGAGCAGAATTAGGCTCCCGAGTCTGCCCACCATTTCATCACGGCTGATCCATTTTCCCTCAGCCCCAATCTTCTGCCTTCTCCCTGTATCCCTTCATGCCATAACCAATCACAAATCTATCAACCTCTGCTTTAAATATACATGAAGACTTGGCCTCCACAGCTGCCTGTGGCAAAGAATTCCACAGATTCACCGCCCTCTCCATTCCTCCTCATCTCCATTCTAAAAGGACACCCTGATGCACCATCAATAACTCACGCCGAGACTTAGGAAGTGAGATATCGGCTTTTATTGACTGAAGAACAACACTACATCCTGGGGAAAATGAGGGAGAGCAGCAGGCCACAGTCGCCTTTATACAGGGGTCTGTGGGAGGAGCCACAGGGGCAGTCAGCAGGGTCTTGGGAGGAGCCACAGGAGCAGTCAGACAGGTATATCTAGTTCACCACACACCCCTCCATTCTGAGGTTGTGCCCTCTGGTCATAGACTCCTCCACCACAGGAAACATCCTCTCCATTCCCACTCCATCTAGTCCTTTCAACATTTGGTAGGTTTCAATTAGGTCACCCCTCTTTCTTCTAAATTCCAGAGAGCAGAGGCCCTGAGCCATCTCATATGACAAGCCGTTCAACCCTGGAATCATTTTCGTGAACCTCCTTTGAACCCTCTCCAGTTTCAGCACATCCTTTCTAAGTTGCAGGAAAGTGACATAGCAGTAAATATTTTCAGGGCCCCAAAATTCTGCAATTGCTAGAAATCTTAATGCAAAAGCTTCATAACCTGCTGGAAGTACTCAGCTGGTCAGACTCTGCATTGTCCACTACAGCATCTCAGCTGGTAATGAGGAGGCGTACAGGAGTGGGAAAGATCAGTCGCAGCAACAACCTCACACATAACGTCAGCAAGACCAAGGAATCTGTCGAATTCAGCACACAGGAAGTCCAGCTTCTGTAATAACATAATTTCAATATTTTGTTATCCCATAGCCAATCATCTAAAGATCTGTAAAATCTGCATCATTTGAGTGTGCGAGTGAATGTTTTGTCAGAGAGTGAGTGAATCTGTGTGGGTGTGTGAGAGAGGGAGGGTGGAGTGAGTTTGTATGAATGAGTAAGAGAGAGAGAGAGACAGAGACTGTGTATATGAGAGTACTGCATGTGTGTGTGAATTTGTAAAAGGCTGTGTATGTGAATACGTGAGAGTGTGTGTATGTGTGTGAGTGTGTGTGTGTTTGTGTATAAAGGAACTGAGTGCTTTCAAACTGGTCAAACTATGAACAACATACGTTTGGTGTCAGTGTTGAAGTCTGTTTGAAGTATTCTGAGAGCGACATTAAGGGAAGTCATGGATATTGGATTCATGCAGGAAAATAACACAGAAATGAAAGATCACCCATAGTCTTACTGAATATTAGGACAGAACTGAGGGTTCAGATAGCCTAACCCTGCCTCTGTTTGTTCTGTTTTAATAATGAATTGACTTGGGTCGAGTTGCCACTTTATGGACACTTTCTTGCTGCAAATTGTCCCCTCTGGGACATGGAGTGTCAGAAATATTACAAGGCAGCCTCCAACCCAATTGCACAAAAATCTATTTCTCCTTCCGGCAAACTGGTGCTGGTGTTGGTGTTCCAGCACTGAGCGACCACCAGAGGGCACCACTGAGCGAACACTGGAGAGCAGCACTGAGTGAACACCAGAGGGCACCACTGAGCGAACACTGGAGGGCACCACTGAGTGAACACCAGAGGGCACCACTGAGCGAACACTGGAGAGCAGCACTGAGTGAACACCAGAGGGCACCACTGAGCGAACACCGGAGAGCAGCACTGAGTGAACACCGGAGGGCACCACTGAGCGAACACCAGAGAGCAGCACTGAGGGAACACTGGAGGCCAGCACTGAGCGAACACCGGAGAGCAGCACTGAGCGAACACCGGAGGGCAGCACTGAGCGAACACCAGAGAGCAGCACTGAGGGAACACTGGAGGCTAGCACTGAGCAAACACCGGAGGGCAGCACTGAGTGAACACCAGAGGGCACCACTGAGCAAACACCGGAGAGCAGCACTGAGCGAACACCAGAGGGCACCACTGAGCGAACACCAGAGGGCAGCACTGAGCGAACACCAGAGGGCAGCACTGAGCGAACACTGGAGAGCAGCACTGAGTGAACACCGGAGAGCAGCACTGAGCGAACACCGGAGGGCAGCACTGAGCAAGCACTGAAGGGCAGCACATACCGGGAGGGGCAGCCCCAAACCCAGTACAATATTCAGCACCAGACAGCCAGCTCCAGAAACTTCTTCACCACTGACTGCCAACAGGCAACTCTGAGGCATGTGGACCTTATCTGTGCAATAACCAAAGCAACTGATATACTCTTCAGTACCTCTGGTGTACCCAGCCCAGGGCCTGTATATTCCCCTTGAGGCCTGGAACAGAATATCCTTTACTCAGGGTTAATCCGAATACTATGAAACCCGAACATGGCTTCCAGTCTATGAACTGCCACACCTTTGAAATAAAGGCAAACTTTCAAATTTGATTTCATTCAGCTTTGCAAGAGGCTCTCCTGGTAATTGCTTGCCAACATAGTCAGTCACTTCCAAGCCCAACAGTATCCAATGCTGAACCCTTTTACAAAGTCCAGGTACTAAAGGACAGACATCCAAGGCAAGAGGGGGTAAATTTAAAGTGGACGCCTATGTGGCAGAGAATGACAGGCACCTGGAATAGGGTGCCGGGGTAATGGTATGTACTGTGCTATTAGATAGACAGATTGTGTACGTGGGAGAGGGAGGGATATTGATCAATGTAAGGCAGAAGAGAATTAGGAACACAAAATCTGCAGATGCTGGAAATCCAAAGCAACTCACACAAAATGCTGGAGGAACTCAGCTGGTTGGGCAGCGCGTACAGTAAAGAGTTGAGGTCCTTCATCAGGACTGAGGGGGTAGGGGCAAATGCTAGCATGTGAAGATGGGGGGGGGGGAAAGAGCTTGAAGGTGATAGGTAAAGCCAGGTGGGTGGGAATGGTCAAAGGCTGGAGAAGGACGAATCTGATAGGAGAGGAGAGTGGACAATAGGAGAAAGGGAAGGAGGAGGGGACCCGGGGGAAGTAATAGGTAGGTATGAAGTAGTAAAAGGTCAAAGTGGGGAACTGAGTGAGAATAGAGGAGAAATCGATGTTCATACCCAGACAGAATGTAGGGTGTGGCTCCTCCACCCTGAGAGTGGGCTCATCTCAGCACAGGAGGAGGCCGTGGATCGACACGTTGGAACGGGAGTGGGAATGTTTGGCCACCAGGAAATCCCGTGTGTGGTGGGTGGTGTGGAGAATTAGCTGAACTTGGAATCGTGCTCAACCCAGATATCATGGGACAGAGGACTCCTTCCTCTGCCGTACCGTGCTACGTTCTGGGGTAAAGATTTACCGGGACGCTGCCAGGGCTTGGGGGCCTGGGCTACAAGGAAAGGTTGCCCAGACTAGGGCTTCATTCCGTGGCAAACAGGAGATTGAGGGGCAAACCGACAGAGTTTGTAAGGTCAGGAGGGGCATGTGTCTTCATTCCGTGGAAAACAGGAGATTGAGGGGCAAACCGACAGAGTTTGTAAGGTCAGGAGGGGCATGTCATCTTTCTACCGGGGGGGGGGGGCGCTAAAAGCAAGACAGCATAGGTTTAAAATCAGAGGTGAAGAACTGAAAAGGGGCATTGAGGGCAGCTTCTTCACACAAAGGGTGGTGTGTATTTGGAAGGAGTGGTCAAGATGGGCATATCAGCAACATCTAAAACCATCTAGATAAAAAGTGATGGGGTCAAATGTGGAGAGAAGGACAAACTTACTGGGCAATAAGTTAGCATGGGAGAGTTGGGCCAAAGGGCCTCTCTCCATGCTGTAAGACTCAGTGACCTTAAGATTTATTCCAATCAATATTTATTTTTCTCTTGTTATTGATATGGCAACAAGTGCTAGTGTGACGATACAACTTTTTGGTCCATTTATTGAAATAAAAACTTTTATTAGGTTAAGTAGAGAGAAGGACTTGGTCAGACTGCACTTAAAGTATTGTGAGCAGTTTTGGGCCCCTTGTCCAATACGTGCTGGCATTGGAGAGAGTTCAGTGGAGGTTCTTGAGAATGATCCAAGGAATGAAAGGGTTAATGTATGAGGAGTGTTTGATGGCTCTGGACCTGTACTCACTTGAGTTTAGAAGAATGACGGAGTAACTCAGTGAAAGCTATTGAATATCAAAAGGCCTGGATAGAGTGGACGTGGGGAGGATGTTTCCAATAGTGGGGGAGTCTAGCACCAGAGGGCACAGCCTCAGAATAGAAGGATGTCCACTTAGAACAGAGATGAGGAGAAAATTTCTTTTTTTGTAATTTATTTTTTAATTGACGTTCATCAAACAAACATTTCCATAAGATGTATTTCAGACATTGTACATATATATCATATAATCATATATATCACAAATCTCCACATAGTATTTATCTGGGGTATACATTTATAGAAAAGAGTGGAAAGAAAAAACAAGCAAAAGGAAAGAACTATGTACAAGTAGGGAGTGATCTTTTTTTTTACAACCGATTCATTGATTTGTGAGAATAAAATCAGGCCTATGAGGCATTATGTAGTTAAACCATTTTTCCCAGTGTGAGTCAAATTGTTCCAGCTTATGATTAACAGATGCTGTTATCTTCTCCATTTTGTAAATGTCCATTGTAATGTCCATCCATGTATTTAAAGTTGGGCTCTCCTGTGATAACCATTTCCTAGTAAGAGTCTTTTTACCAGCCACCAACAGTATATTCATTAAATATTTATCTCTTTTCAACCATTCTTGAGGTATATATCCAAAATATATGGTCTTACTCTCTAAGCCAGAGGGTGGTGAATCTGTAGAATTCATTGCCACAGATGACTGTGGAGGCCAAGTCATTGGGTATATTTAAAACGGAGGTTGATAGGTTCTTGATCAGTCAGGGTGTCAAAGGTTACAGGGAGAAGGCAGAAGAATGGGGTTGAGAGGGATAGTAAATCAGCCATGATGGAATGGTGGGCCGAATGGACTCATTCTGCTCCTTTGTCTTATGGACTAAAGGTCTAAGATTCATTTGGATGATTCTGGGCTTGGAGAGAATACCTTAAGAAGGAAAGTGAAGTTAGTGAAGTCTAGAGCGACTAACATTTAGCAGAATGAGAAGCGATTTTGTTGGAATAGATAATATTCTTGAGGGTGTCAGCAGGGTAAATGGGAAAATGTCCCGTCTGATGGGAGAGCCTAAAAGCAGAGGATACTGCCTCGGAATGGGGAGGGGAGGGAGGATGGGGAAGACTTTCTCCTCTCGAACGCCTGTGAGTTTTCTATTCAAGGATGAGATAGACATGTTCTCAGTAATCAATTCAAGGACTGTGGGGAAAAAACAGGAAATGTGGATTTGAAGAAAGCTGAATCGGTTATCACCTTATGGAGTGGTAGAAGAATATTTGAGGAGAAGAATGGCCTACTCCTGGTCACATCTTCCGTGGTCTCACTCCCCTCCCTGCAGATGCCTGCTCCGTGTAATCCCAATTCCAGTCCGAACGATTCCAAGGCTCTAGGGGGTTTTTTTCTGCCAATTATTTCAAAGACGTGGGGTGCCACAGTAGGGTAGCTGTGGCCGGGCGTGGGGTTTGGCGTTCTGAGTTCTGTTCCGAAGCCAGCTACTAGGAGTTTGTACGCCTCTCCCCCTGACTGCATGGTTTCTTCCAGGTGCTCCGGTTTCCTCCCACAGTCCGGATCCGGGCCAGTTAGTAGGTTAATTGGTCATTGTAAATTGCCCTGTGGTCAGGCTGGAGTTAAATAGGTGGGTTGCTGGGCGGTGTGGTTCATTGGGCCATAAGGACCTGTTCCACATTGTATCTCTAAATAAATAAATGGAAGAGAATGTCTATCCTATTTCACATAACTTGCTGAAAACCAGTTCACCTTCTGTGTAGGTGAATTTATTTGTCTTTACTTGGACTTGGGGCCGGGCAGTTCCCTGATGATTCCATTTACCATCTGAGTGATTTTAAATTTTCAATGACTCAAAGTCCAAAGCAAATGTATTATCAAAGTATGTATGAGACTCTAATGTTGTTGTAGAATATTTGTCAGTATTGATGCCAATGTATACATAAGGCCCATTGGGAAATAAATTCATCCTGTAAATCTTATGCTTTCTGCTTTCCATTTTGATTAGATGGTCTGTATACGATCCAAGTTACATAAATGGATTTAATCATCGGGTACTTCTTGTACACATCTTTAATGTAGTTTGCATGTGCTTTGAGTTACCCAATTTGCAATAATTTACTGGAGATAATTTTGTCAGTCAATATCCAATGTATTTTGTTAATTAATGTCTGCCTCACCAGCAATTCAGCAACAGCTGGACATTCAGTGTAACACAACGAAAGGCGGAGAGATCACAGATCGTTAATAGTGAAGTTTGTAATCCGTTGTGTGGTTCTTCATCAAATAAAAATCTACAATATATAATCCTTGTGTAATCCTTGTATATAATCCAAAACTTTTTTTGACAGTCTCAGGGATCAAACCTATCACACAGAGAAGACCAGAACACCATAACCCATGATACTGGAGTGAAAATGGGCCATTTGGCCCATTGTCTGCTCCTTCATTCAATCATGGCTGATTTTAATCAACCTGCCTTTCCCCTGCAACCCTTAACCCTCTTACTAATCAAGAGCCTATCAACCTCTGCTTTAAGTGACTGTGGTAATGGATTGTACCACCCTCTGGCTAAGGGAATTCTCCCTTTAGCTTTGAAGGGCCGTCCCTTCATTCTGAGTTACGTGCACAAGCTGCTGGCCGGACAGCATCTGTGGAAGAGACTAAACAGTTGGTATTTCAGGGTGGGACCTTCATCAGGACGCCCTAATCTGAGGCTGTGCCCTTGGGTTCTAGTCGCCCCCCACGGTTGGAAACACGCTCTCCACATCCACTCTGTCCAGGCCTTTCAGTATCCAGTGGGAGTCGATGAGGTAAAACCATATTGCTGGGCCATTGCTGGACCTGTAGTTGCTGGACTGTAAAATAACGATGTGGGTTTGCATTGAAATGTGGATGTGGTGGGGGGAGGGGGAGAGCTGGGGGAGGGGAGAGAGGGAGGGAGGAGAGGGGAGAGAGGGGGAGGGGAGAGGGGGAGGGAGGAGAGTGGAGAGAGGGGCAGGGGAGAGAGGGGCAGGGGAGAGAGGGAGGGAGGAGAGGGGAGAGAGGGGGAGAGGAGAGGGGGAGGGGAGAGAGGGAGGGAGGAGAGGAGAGAGGGGGAGGGGAGGGAGGAGAGGGGAGAGAGGGGCAGGGGAGAGAGGGCAGGAGGAGAGGGGAGAGAGAGGGAGGGAGGGAGGAGAGGGGAGAGGGGGAGGGAAGAGGGGGAGAGAGGGAGGGAGGGAGGAGAGGGGAGAGAGGGGCAGGGGAAGGGGTGAAGAGAGTCCCACCCCTGCATTGGATTTTTAGACCACATTGATCTTGTCCAATAGTTTGGTTCGTTCTTTTGTTCTGCAGCATAGCAAACTCTCCCTTGTGTCTACCCATGAAGAGACGGGCACAAATTCGACTGGGCGTCAGTGAAAGTCACAGTGCAGGCAAACACGCAGCAAGCAAGAGAATTCCTAAAAGCGTAGCTTTCTGTGAACTATCCTGTAAACAAACACGTAGACCTTTATGAGCCGATGCAGGCAAAACTCCAGACCACATTGCACGAAGCTTGCCACGCAGCCAATCAGCGACGAGATTTCTTCCCCACATGACCAATCAGCTGACTGAGAAGGCCAAGGGTTTGGAAGATACAACATGGCCCTCCCTCGCTGGATGGAGGAGTGGTGGTTGGTGTCACTGGCGGTGTGGGGATGTTGGGAAATAGTGTAGGTTCAGGTGGGGGGAGGATCTGGAAAAGGAACCACAAATGGAGGGTTTGGGTTGGTGGGGGGGTGGGGGGAGGTTGGAATGCAGTTGAATCCAGATCTGGAAAATGAGAAAAAGCAACATAATATTGGAATGATTTCAAGTGATGGAGAGGAAAGGCGGGATATTTTGGGGAATAAAGGAAAGAAAACTTCAAGGTATTGTTTAAATTTGACTCGGAACAGCCGCCCTCTGTCAATCCCATTAAATTAACTAGAGTTAAAATCGACCATAGGGAATATAGATTGTGCTTGTACTTTAAGAGGAGGGAACGTGTTAATTGTTTGTAAAGATAAAAAGCAGTGTGAGAAGGTTTTACAATTGAAGACTTGGCAAAAAGATAGTATCTATGTTACTTAATGAAAACAGAAGTGTTAGGGGTGTTATAACGGGTGTTCCTGTGGAGAGGTTCAATCTCATTTATTGGGAGGCAAAGTTAAGGAGATGAAGAGGTTGCGAGTAGTCAGAAACGGGGAAGGGATGGATAGTTTATCGATATTGATATGTTTTGATGAAGTGGAGCTCCCTGAGAAAGCTAGTTTGGGGTACGTTAGTTAAGATGCACGAGCTGATATTCCATCCCTGTTTAGGTGTTACAAATGCCAGAGGTCTGGGCATGTTGCAACAGTATGTCGTGGGAAACTGCGATGTAGTAAGTGTGGTAGGGAAAGCAGGTGTGAAGAAAGGTTAATTGTTGTAATTGTGGAGGAGAACATAGTGCAGCTTATAGAACGTGTAAAGTCCTGAAGAAGGTGGCTGACGTTCAACAGGTTAAAGAACAATTAGGAGTGTCGTATGCAAAAAGTTAAACCAAACGTTGATAAAGCATTACCAGTCAGAGAACAGAGTGTGAAGTTGGAGGCTTACTTTTATTAACGACTTTACTAGTCAATAAAATGAAGTTTGCGATGTTCATAATTGATGTGATGAATTGCATTGCTCAAACTTCTAGTCATAATGAGAAAATTAAAGTTATCGTGGAAGCTGCTGAAAAGTATCAGGGTATAACAGGTGTAATGTGGGAAGTTGTAAATGAAGCTCTGCTGGGTGGGGTATCTGTATATCAGTCTCCTTGTGAAGGTTTAAGAATACTGTATTGCAGTGGAATGCGAGAAGCCTGATTTCTAATGGTCAAGACTTTTAAGAAGTTTATTTCTGATTTATCAAATCCACCTGATATTATATGTATTCAGGAAACCTGGTTGTTACCACATTTAAGATTTTCCTTGCAGGATTATATTGTAATTAAGTGTGATAGAAGGGGTGGTGCTGCAAGTTTGGTAAGGAAAGGGATAGGACGTAGAGCTGTGGATGTAAATGAGGCACCTGTAGTAGAAGTATTCGATTGAACAGGTAGGGGCATTAAAGTGGCTAATTTTTACAACCCGTCTGATTTGTTGGTAAGCATATCTAGCTCTAGGTCACTAAGGGTTGTATGGTGTGGGGATTTTAACGCACAGAGTTCATTGTGGGTTGTTCACAGAATGATGATTGTAGAAGAAGTTTTAGATATTCCACATCTTGTGTGTCTTAATGTTGGGAGGGGCATGAGATTTAATGTTCATAATAGTTCTGAAACTGCGATAGATTTAATTTTAGTTTTGAACTTTCTGGCTGGAGTAAGTGAGTGGGACGCCGTGGGAGATGAAACATTGAGGAGTGATCATGTTCCTGTATTTGTAAGCTTGGGTTTGGATTTGTATAGGGGACAGGAGGCCAGTTTTAGGAGGTGGAACTTTGGTAAAACAAATTGGGAGAGGTTTAAGGTTTTGTCTGATGAACTTCTGTCAGGGCTGAATGTTGAGGATGATGTGGATTTCTGCAACGAAAGGTTACGTCACATTATTCATCAAACTGCGATGGAAGTGATTCCTATAAAAAAGGGCATTAATAGGAGAAAGGCTGTACCATGGTGGGCTGAGAGTGTGCAGAGGCAACAAGGGAGAGAAATAAGGTGTTTCGGAAAGTTAAAAAGTGTCAGTCTCCGAGCGACCTTATTCAGTGTGAAAGAGCAGAAGCTGTGGTGAGGAAAGTAGTGAAGGTTGCAAAAAGGTTTACTGGAGGTCATATTGTGATAGCATTAGAAGAGATATTAAACTTGGAGATGTTTGTGGAATGATTGAAAAATGGGCGGGGGGGGGGTTTATAGGGCTAATAACATTCCAATATTAATTAGAGAAGGTAATACGATTGTTACTGAAACAAAGAAGGTTGAGTTACTGGCTCGGTCATTTGCTGCAATTCATAATCAAGATAATTTAAGTGAGGTGGCTAAACAATGTAGGGAGAAGGTTCGAAGTGAATACCCTGATGTGTTGGAAGCCAGCTGTAGCAATGATAGTATTAGTGATGTAGAGTTTTCCTTGTGTGAGTTTAAGAAAGCTATTAATAGAACAGACAGCTCCAGGAAAGGGTGATTTATGCTATTGTGTATTTAGACATATGGGCTCTGGAGATAATTAAAAATTCTGGAATCACATTTGGAATTTAGGCCATCTTTCCTCCTCATGGAAAATGACAGTAGTAGTGCCTATTCTAAAACCTGGAAAACCCCCGTTGGATCATTCTAGTTATAGACCTTTATCATTGACGTCTCACTTGTGTAAACTTATGGAAGGTCTGGTAATAGAGCGATTGAGTTATATTTTGGAAAAAAGAGGTGTTACAGCGTTTTATCGGAGCAGGATTAGGAAGGGTAGAGTGACATTGGAACGACATTTATGTTTGGGAGATATTAGGAAAGCACAAGTAAATTAAGAAGTTGCAATAGCAGTATTTTTTGATATAGAAAAAACACGTATGTTATAGAGGGAGGGTCTTTTGATTAAATTATGGAAATTAGGAGAGGGAGGAAGGCTGTGTATTTTTTTGAGTTTTTTGGATGGTCTATACAGGTAAGGGTAGGAAAGATATTTTTGGACTTCTATGAGATGGAGAATGGGTCTCCACATGGCAGTATTTGTAGCCCTTTATTGTTTAATGTTATGTTCGATGATATTTTCTCTGTGATGGGTACTGGGGTGGATAAATCACTTTTTGCAGATGAATGATCACCCTGTTGGCAGACTGCTGGGAACATTACAAAAAGAGTGTTTTTTAGTTCTGGGTGGCCGGGTTCTCATCGCTCTACGAATACGGGTTTGTCGGATGACGTAATTTGTTCCACTGTAGCTTTCTCAGTAACCCCACTGTGGTTTTTACCAATGGCTTTAGTTGATTTTAGGTTGTATGATTTAATGAAATCCAAGGATCCTGGTATGCCCGAGAGTTTGACGGTTCATCATTATGCTAAGGGAAGTTGTTGTGATATGTTAACCATTTTTACTGATGGATCAGAAGATAGTTTAATAGGGAATGTCAGTGTGGCTGTTTTTGTACCTGAACTATAGGTAACAATAAAGAACCATCTTACTATTTATCAGTGCATACAGCAGAACTAGTTGCCATCATATTAGGCTGACAGTGGGTGGAGGAAATCTGTCCTTGGAATGTTATGATTTGTTCAGATGCTTTTTTGGCTTTGACTAGTCCTGAAACAGGTCATTCTAGCAGTAGGTCAGATTTCCTGCTGGAAGTTCTTCAAACTTCGTTTCATACTCAAAATATTTGTCTTCATGATTGCTTCTTATGGGTCCCTGCACATGGAGGTGAGGAGTGGGTTGATTGTTTAGCTGAAAATGCTGTTAAAAGTTCAAATGTGGGTATAGACTTCCCAATTAGCAAATCAGAAGCTAAGGTTAAGTATTAGGGTGCTTTGGCAAGACTTGTGGGATAATGGACATGAGGGGAGACACCTTTACAGAATGCATAAAACTGTTGGATTGGTAGGAGAAGGGGGTAAAACAAGAAGGAAAGGAATTATATTGACTCGACTGAGAATTGGCCATACTGTGCTTAACTATTCCTTGCATCTTGTTGGAAATATCATTCTGGGATTGTCATCATTATGAAACGATTGAACACCTTATTTTACAATGTGAAGCATATAAGGTTGAAAGAAAGCACGTGCAGGCTGCACCACTATCTTTGGAGGCTGATAGTTTTCATTTAAAAACTTTAAGTTATGGAAGCGACTTCTGTTTAATTGATAATATTGCCTTTCGTTATTTGCAATCTATAGAGCTTTTGGGGTCATTTAGATTTCATTTGATAAAGAACTACTGGGAGTCTATTTCCCAACTCTACACCACACTCCAGTCCAGTTGGGGGCGGTAATGCACCTTTAAGTTGGACTGCCAAACCGCCATTAAAAATCAGAAGACACACCACAATTAACAACACACTGACGATGTGTGCTCGTATGGTGATGAAACGTTTGCAAGTAAATTGCCGAGCTCGGAGAACAACTCAACCCAGCCATCAACCACCCGAGCTACACCGTTACCGAATTACTTCCAGGCAGTAGACGGCTGTCTCTCTGACTGGAGGCCTGTGACTAGTGGTGTGCCACAGGGAATGGTGCAGGGTCTGTTGTTTGTCATTGACATCAATGATCTGGATGGTAATGCAGTGAACTGGATCAGGAAATGACACCAACATTGGGGACAGCGAGGAAGGCTATCGAAACTTACAATGGGCTGCGGACCAGCTGGAAAAATAGGTCTAAAAATGTGTTAGGTACGTGGGTTATGACCAAAGGAAAAATGGCCAGAGTCTGGGCTCTGAAGGACAGGTGAAGAACATGCGAGCTGTAAGGGCTTGAAAAGCATTTTTCCTTCCATTTGTCCACATCACTGGGCTGCTTGCAATCTTCCAAGTGAGATTAGTCAGAGGTGAACTTGTGATACCAGGAAGGATGTCACATCCTTAGTGAGAGGTCAAGGACTGTTGTAGGCTCCCCCACTTTGCCCGCCTGTGCCTGAGCCTCCCTTTTCGGCCACTCACATTTTTGTAGATTGGGGGTGAGGTGGGCAGCGTTAATATTCCTCAGGACCCGTGCAGGAGGTGCTCTGACCATGTCTGGCTGTAGGTGACCATATTGTCTAGGTAGTCCTCACAGCCTTGTAGCCCTGGTCCACCAGCCGCTGAAACATTGCTGTTGCTCCGTGAAGACCAAAGGGCATCTTGGTGAAGTGAAACAGACCCCGGGTGTGGAAGGCAGTCGGGGGTTTTGACTGGCCATCCAGGGGGACCTGCCAGTAGCCTTTACAGAACATCCAGTGCAGTAATATGGGTTGCTCATCCAATCCTTTCTGCTAGGTCATTAACACAGAGTACAAGATGAACTAAAAAAAGAAATGGCATTCAGCTTCTGGATATCAATGCATAGCTTCAGGGTGTCATCCCTCTGTGAGATGAGAACGATAGGATGGCTCCACTCTCTCTACCTGAAGGCTCAGTGACTCCCAGCTCCAGCGGGGCCCGAATCTCATCCCCCAGGGCCCCCAGGTTTTGCTCCGGCACTCTGTAGCAGTGTTGTCTTACTGAACTCTGGTCAGGTCTGGCCCGGGTGGAATGTCAGCCCTAGTCTCTGCTGAAACCACTGTGCGACGTCAGAAAACCCCCTCTGCACTGCAGCTCCACTGTTTGGTGGCCTTCAACCTTCCGAGTCATCATCAACGGGTACTTCATCCGTACGAATATCAACAGACGCAGGAGAGCCCGTGTATTTCTCAAGGCTCCGTTTCTGGAGTTGCTTTCTAGACCTTTCGGTTCCTCCCTCGCACAGACTAGCACCCAAGTCAGGCGGAGATTGTAACCCGACCAGTGCTTTGCTTTTAGCACGAGTGTAACACTCACCCAACAGGCTGGTATATGTCCGGGGGAAAAGGAGATCCAGCCACTCACCAACCCCACCTCCCGTACACGCAGGTGCTGTGAGAATCAAGTTTATGCCACGCGCACACACACAATATCAAACTCACACCAGATACCGTTATGAAATACACTTTAAAGATTTTACTAAAACTAAAAGAGTACTATGCAACAACACACACAAAATGCTGGTGGAACACAGCAGGCCAGGCAGCATCTATAGGGAGAAGCGCTGTCGACGTTTCGGGCCGAGACCCTTCGTCAGGACTAACCGAAAGGAAAGATAGTAAGAGATTTGAAAGTAGTGGGGGGAGGGGGAAACGCGAAATGATAGGAGAAGACCGGAGGTCCCACCCTGTCTCTTGCAAAAATGCTATCCCCTTCTCACAATTCCTCCGTCTCCGCCGCATCTGCTCTCAGGATGAGGCTTTTCATTCCAGGACGAAGGAGATGTCTTCCTTTTTTAAACAAAGGGGCTTCCCTTCTTCCACCATCAACTCTGCTCTCAAATGCATCTCTCCCATTTCCCACACATCTGCCCTCACTCCATTCGCCCGCCACCCCACTCGGGATAGGGTTCCCCCTGTCCTCACCTACCACCCCAGCAGCCTCCAGGTCCAACGTATAATTCTCTGTAACTTCCGCCACCTCCAACGGGATCCCACTACCAAACGCATCTTTCCCTCCCCCACCTTTCTGCTTTCCGCAGGGATCGCTCCCTACGCAACTCCCTTGTCCACTCGTCCCCCCCATCCCTTCCCACCGATCTCCCTCCTGGCACTTATCCTTGTAAGCAGAACAAGTGCTACACCTGCCCTTACACTTCCTCCCTCACCACCATTCAGGGCCCCAGACAGTCCTTCCAGGTGAGGCGACACTTCACCTGTGAGTCGGCTGGTGTGGTATACTGCCTCCGGTGCTCCCGGTGTGGCCTTTTATATATTGGTGAGACCTGACGCAGACTGGGAGACCGTTTCGCTGAACACCTACGCTCGGTCCACCAGAGAAAGCAGGATCTCCCAGTGGCCACACATTTTAATTCCATGTCCCATTCCCATTCTGATATGTCTATCCATGGCCTCCTCTATTGTCAAAATGAATCCAAACGCAGGTTGGAGGAACAACACCTTATATACTGGCTGGGTAGCCTCCAACCTGATGGCATGAACATTGACTTCTCTAACTTCCGTTAGTGCCCCTCCTCCCCTTCTTACCCCATCCCTGACATATTTAGTTGTTTGCTTGTTCTCCATCTCCCTCTGGTAATCCCCCCCTCCTTTCTTTTTCCTGAGGCCTCCCGTCCCATGATCCTTTCCCTTCTCCAGCTCTGTATCGCTTTCGCCAATCACCTTTCCAGCTCTTAGCTTCATCCCACCCCCTCCGGTCTTCTCCTATCATTTCGCATTTCCCCCTCCCCCCACTACTTTCAAATCTCTTACTATCTTTCCTTTCAGTTAGTCCTGACGAAGGGTCTCGGCCCAAAACGTCGACTTCGCTTCTCCCTATAGATGCTGCCTGGCCTGCTGTGTTCCACCAGCATTTTGTGTGTGTTGTTTGAATTTCCAGCATCTGCAGATTTCCTTGAGAGTACTATGCAATACAGTATATATGAAAGAAAAGAAAAAGTAAAAGGCGCCAACTTATCAGAGTTCAGTCAGTTTAGTGCACATCGTTGGAGCTCAACCATCGAACCATTCGACCCCTCGTCACTTTCCTCTGACCTCCACGTCCTCGCACCTGGGACCACCTGGGTGGTCGACCGAGCAGTGCAGCGCACGTCCACCTTCCTCGGCATCTTGTTCCCGACTCCCCTGAAAAGACCGCGAAACCCCCCAAGCTCCCAGCCTCACAAGACAAAATAACATTCCCCATTGGTTAACAAATGAATACAATCCCCGTATCAGCAAGTCTAAAGCTAAACAACTGCGAGAGAAACACTTATCAGACAAAGAAGCGTTCCTACTCTTAACAAACCAAAGAAGCCATTTTGAGTAACATACACAGGACATTGTACACGAGTCAGGACAGAATCAGTAAAAGGATTATCTACTCCTGGAGGAGCAGGTGGATGTATTTGGCTGTTTCCTTTCCTCAGTGACCATGTACCCCAGAATCATGTCAACTGGTGGTTTCCCCAGCACCCCGACTTTCACCAAGTGCTTGTGATCATTCAGCTCACTGGTGAGTTCTGCCAGTGGCTCACCATGGATACGTTGAACAGCCGTTTGGCACCAAAGGGCATCGCTTTTCTTAAAGACAGTGAGTTTTCAGAATCTAAAAGAGCTTTAACTGGTTTTCCACTAACTTGACCATTCTAAACACAGGCTCTTTCTCCTGACATTCTGCTAGTTTTCCATGACCATACTCACACTCATTACCGTCCGTAAGACCATAAGGAATTAGGCCATTCTATCCATCGAGTCTGCTCCACCATTCCATCATGGCTGATCCCTGATCCGACTCAACCATCATGCACCTGCCCCCTCACCGTATCCCTTGATGCCCCGGCCAGTCAGGAATTTATCAACTTCTGCTTTGAATATACCTACGGGCTTGGCATAGCATTCCACGGATTCACTACTCTCTGGCTAAAAAATATTCCTCCCTACCTTTGTTCTAAAGGGTCGCCCCTCAACTTTGAGGCTGCGCCCTCTAGTTCTGGATACCCCCACCAGAGGAAACATCCTCTCCACATCCACCCTATCTAGACCTTTCAACATTCGGTAGGTTTCAATGAGATCCCCCCACATTCTTCTAGATTCCAGTCTGTACAGGCCCAAAGCTGCCAAACGCTCCTCATATGCGAGGTGGCAATCCCTTGTGGGCATTGAGGTGCAGCAGGGCATTGAGGTGCAGCAGGGCATTGAGGTGGGCAGCAGTGAGTCGAATCGCTGGCTCAAGCTCTCGGACCCGTCTGGAGGAAGAACCCCAGTTATTAGGCACCAGGGCATATCATCTTTAATTACCAACAAAGTAAACTTCAGACTGCACATGCATTAGAAGCTGATGCTCCCCACAATGCAGTTACAGTCATATTACAAAATAAACAGCAGCATCTACCTTAAATGCAGTATACAAACAGCATTCAGATATTTACACCCCCCCCATTAATAAAGGAATGGAATGTTCAGCATGTGTGGCAGGAAAGGCAGCTTTTGGCCAGCCCAGGTGCATCAGCGCTGTTTAGGACCCATTAGGAGAATACACACAACTGGGGGGAAGATGCTGTAATGCACATTCTCAGTGCAACTTCAGCTAAATGATGGTGTGTGTGAGTGTGTGAGTGTGTGCGTGTGCGTGTGTGCGTGTGTGTGCGTGCGTGCGTGCGTGTGAGTGAGTGTGCGCGTGTGCGCGTGTGCGTGTGTGCGTGTGTGTGTGTGTGTGTGTGTGAGTGTGTGTGTGTGTGTGTGTGTGAGTGTGAGTGTGTGTGTGTGTGCGTGTGTGTGAGTGTGAGTGTGTGTGTGTGTGTGTGTGTGTGTGTGTGTGTGTGTGTGTGTGGACTGTGTTTATCAAGTGCTTTCCGTTGCAAAATGGCAGATGGAAGTGAATGCTGATAAGTGTAGAGCATTGCACATCGGGAGGACCAACCAGGGCCGGTCTTACACAGCGAGTGGTAGGGCGCTGAGGAGTGTGGCAGAGCACAGGGACCTGGAGGTACATGCCCATAATTTCTTGAAAGTGATGTCACAGGTGGATAGGGTTATAAGGAGAGTTTTTGGTACATTGGCCACCATAGATCAACAGGAGTTGGGATGTGATGTTGAAGTTGTGTAAGGTGTTGGTGAGGCCTAATTTGAAGTATGGAGTGCAGTTCTGGTCACCCACCTGGAGAAAGGTATCACTAAGAGTGGAGATGTGCTCGAGATATACAAAATTATGAGGGCTATAGATGGGGTAAATACAAGCAGATGATGGTATCTGCCTGTGCAGGTGGTGGATGTGGGGTCAATTTCAACTTTTAAGAGAGATTTGGAGCAGTGCAGTGGTGAGGGTTATTGAAGGCTACAATCCAGGTGCAGGTCAATAGGACTAGGCAGAAGACCAGTTTGGCACGGACTGGATCGGCCAAAGGACCTATTTTGGTGCCGTTAAGCTCTATGTCTCTAATTCCTTTTCAGCCACAGATCTGCTCGACCCTCAGATTGCTGTCGATGAACACAGCACTTTTGCCCAGTTTCAGAATCTAGTGCAAAAGCTGTGTGAAGGAACAGATTAGGGAGCAGTTTGTTCTCGATCTAGTACTATGCAAGATAAAGAGGTAGTTAGTGTCAACATGTTGAGATACTGCAACATGTCGACATTAAGAAAGAAATTATGCTGGATCTTTGGAAAAACGTTGGGATTGGTAAGTCCCTGGACCAGACTGGATTTATCTCAGGCTACTGCAGGAAGTGAGGGAAGAGGCAGATAATCTTTGCATACTCACTCACTGGTCACAGGAGTCCTACCAGATGATTGGAGGGTGGAAAATGTTATTCCTTTGTTCAAGACAGGGAGTAGGGATAATCCTGGGAATTACAGACCAGTGGGTCCTACTTCCCCATGGAAGGCTCGTTCAGAAAGTTAGGAGGCATAGGATCCAGGGAAAATTGGCTATGTGGATCACACAAACAAGTGGAAATCTGCAGATGCTGGAAATCCAAAGCAGCACGTACAAAATGCCGGAGGAACTCAGCAGGCCAGGCAGCATCATTGGAAAAAAGTACAGTCAACGTTTCAGGCCGAGATCCTGCAGCAGGATTCATCCTGCCGAAGGGTCTCAGCCCAAAACATCGATGCTCAATGGATGCTGCCTGGTCTGCTCCAGCACTTTGTGAGTGTTTATGTGGATTTTGAGTTGACTTGCCCATAGAAGGCAGAGAGAGGGTGATTGTAAATGGCGTCTATTCTGCCTGGAGGTCAGAGAGCAGCAGTGTTCCGCAGTGATCTTTTGAGAGGCGTAGGGTGGTTTGGCCTTCGTTAGTTGGGAGACTGAGCCCGAGAGCAGGGAGGTAGTGATGCATCTCTATAAAACTCTGGTTTGATCACACTTGGAATATTGTGTTCCGTTCTGGTCACTTCATTATGGAAAGGATGTGGAAACCTTAGAGAGGACGCAGAGATTTACCGGGGTGTAGTTTGTATTGGAAAACGTGTGTCTGATGAGGAACGGTGAGCAGGCTAGGGCTTTTCTCTTTGGAGTGAAGGAAGATGAGAGGTGATTTTGATAGAGGAGTGAGATTAGGCCATTCAGCCCATCAAGTCTACTCCACCATCTGCCCACGATTGATTTAATACTTCCTCTCAATCCAAATGTGCTGTCTTCTCCTCAAAAACTTTAATGTTCTACGAATCAAGAACCTATCACTCTCTGCTTTAAATATACCCACTGACCTGGCCTCCTCATCTGTCTGTGGCAAAGATTTCCACAGATTCATCACCCTCTCATTCACCCTTTCAGTCCAAGAATCATTCTTTTTTAAAAATTTTTTAAAATTTTATTCTTGAAAACCTCCCCTGGATCCTCTCCAACACCAGCACATCCTTTCTTAAACAAGCTCCTTATCTCTTTTTTTTTTCAGTCCCGATGAAGGGTCTCAGCCTGAAAAATCGATGGTTTACTCTTCTCTATAGACGCTGGCTGGCCTGCTGTGTTCCTCCAGCATTTTGTGTGAATTACATCCTTTCTTAGATATGGGGGCCAACAATACTCCCAGAGCAGTCTCAGAAAGCCTCAGTATTACATCCTTGCTCTTATATTCTAATCCTCTTGAAATGAATGCTCTCCTTCCTGTGGGAGGATTAGTAAGTGATACATTACTCCTCATCAGCTCTTTATATACGAACCTGATATGAATTCCCAGCACCAATTTCAGTTTTGCAAATTATCCGTATTCGAACAAGAGTAGGCCAACCAGCAGGTGGCAGCACATGATCTTGGAAAAAGATAGTGACGCCTTTAATTTAATGTTGTCTTGTTCTTTTAATAAAATCCCTCTAGTCTTCTATCAGCATTCACGTTTATGTTTTCAGGGGTCCAAATACTGCAGTTTGCTAAAAATCTGGACAACCTGTTGGAAGTGCTCAGCTGGTCAGGCCGACTTGCTCACTCACCGTTGTTGGCAGAATCTCAGACGGTATTGAAGAGGCGTACAAGAGTTGTCTGGTGGCATAACGACAACCTGATACTTACCAAGGAACTGACTCCGGACTTCAGGAAGGGGAGATGGAGGTAACACAGAGCAGAGCTCTTCATGGTGCCCGCAGTGGGAAGTGTGAGCAGTTCCAAACCCCTGGGCAGTAATATCTCAGGGGATCTCTCCAGGGCCCACCATCTTGGTGCAATCATGCCAGTATCTATACCTTGTTGGGGGGTGTGGGGAGATTTGATGTGTCAAAGGTCCTAGCAAACTTCTACAGATATGCTGTGCAGAGCATTCTAACTGGCTGGTGCGGAGGTCCCAAAGCACAGAATCACAGGAGGCTGCAGAGATTCCTAGAATTAGCCGCCTCCATCCTGGGCACAAGCCTCATCACTGTCCAGGACATCTTCAAAAGGTGGTGCTTCAAAATGGTGGCATCCATCATTAAGGACTCAGGACATGGCTTGTTCTCATTGCTACCGTCCAGGAGGAGGTGCAGGAGCCTGAAGACGCACACTCAACGATTCAGGAACTGGTTCTTCCCTCTGCCATCTGATTTCTGAATGGCCCATGAACCTATTAACTTATTATTCTTTCTATTTGCACTATCTATTTATTTTGCAATTTATCATAATTTTGTTGTCTTGCACTAACTATGCTGCCTTGAACTCACAGGTCAGACAGTATCTGCGTGGGGAAATGGACAGTCAATATTTCAGATCATGAGCCTCCATTTAGCCTGAAAGATGGAGGGGAGGTAGGGGAAATATTACAGGCACTGACGTTAAACAGAAAACACGACAACTATAGCGGGGATGTCGGAGGTAAGTTTTTACACCTTGTGGTGAGTGCATGGAAGGTGTTGCCAAGATTGGTGGTAGAGGTAGACAGATACTTTATTGATCCCAAAGGAAACTAGTATCACAGTAGCATTACAAGTGCACAGAGATAAATATTAGAAGAGAAGTAAGAAAGAATAAAAATAAGTTACCACAAACAGTCTAACAGGAGGGGGTCATCACTTCCCCGGCTAAAGTTGACTCATTATAGAGCCTAATGGCCTCATACAGCGCTCTTTGGAGCAGCACAGTTGTCTTAGTCTATTACTGAAAGTGCTCCTCTGTTCAGCCAAGGTGGCATGTAGAGGGTGAGAAACACTGTCTGGATTTTCTGTGGGATCCTTTGTTCTACCACAGCCTCCAGTGTGTCCAGTTTGACTCCTACAGAGCCACCATTTCTAATCAGTTTATTGAGCCTGTTGGCACCAAACTTGTTGATGCCATTGCCCCAGTACACCACTGCATAGCAGATTGCACTGGTGACAACAGACTGGTAGAACACGTGAAGGACAGGTTTGCATACTCCAAACGACCTCAGTCTCCTCAGGAAGTAGAGGTGATTCCGGCCCTTCTTGTACACAGTGTCTAGGTTGGTGCTCCACTCCAGCACCCTAGGGTGCTTTCAGGTCCTCACCACACCCACATCCTCACCATCAATAGTAACGGGGAGCAGTGCTGGCCCAGTCTTCCTAAAGTCCATCACCATCTCCTTTGTCTTACTGATATTGAGCTGTGGATGATTCAGCTTGCACCATTTGACAAAGTCATCCCCCAGGGCCCTGTACTCATCCTCCCATCCTCCTTCTATACACCCAACCACTGCTGAGTCATCAGAGAATTTCTGCAGATTGCATGACTCAGCATTGCATCTAAAGTTTGAGGTATATGGGGTAAACAGAAAGAGAGGCAATACACACACACACACACACACACACACACACACACACACACACACACACATATATATAAATAAATTTAAGTAAGTAGTGCAAAAAGAGAGCAAAAAAATTAATGAGGTAGGATATATGGGTTTATTGTCCATTCAGAAATCTAATGGCAGTGTAATTTTGTAAATAACAGTATTCTTTGGACAAACTTCAAGGCAGAGTAGAACCACAGAACCATAGAACATTACAGCACAGAAACAGGCCTTTTGGCCCTTCTTGGTTGTGCCGAACCATTTTTCTGCCTTTCCCTTCATCCACTGACCTGCACCTGGGCCATATCCCTCCAAACCTCTCTCATCCATATACCCGTCCAAGTTTTCCTTAAATGTCAAAAGTGAGCCCGCATTCACCACTTCATCTGGCAGCTCATTCCACACTCCCACCACTCTCTGCGTGAAGAAACCCCCCCCCCGCCCAATGTTCCCTTTAAACTTTTCCCACTTCACCCTTAACCCATGACCTCTGTTTTTTTCTCCCCTGGCCTCAGTGGAAAAAGCCTGCTTGCATCCACTCTATCTATACCCATCATAATTTTATACACCTCTATCAAATCACCCCTCATTCTTCTACACTCCAGGGAATAAAGTCCTAACCTATTCAACCTTTCTCTGTAACTCAGATTCTCAAGTCCCAGCAACATCCTTGTAAACCTTCTCTGCACTCTTTCAACCTTATTAATATCCTTCCTGTAATTAGGTGACCAAAACTGCTCACAATACTCCAAATTCAGCCTCACCAATGTCTTATACAACCTCACCATTACATTCCAACTCTTATACTCAATACTTTGATTTATAAAGGCCAATGTACCAAAAGCTCTCTTTATGACCCTATCTACCTGTGATGCCACTTTTAGGGAATTTTGTATCTGTATTCCCAGATCCCTCTGTTCTACTGCACTCCTCAGTGTCCTACCATTTACCTTGTATATTCTACCTTGGTTTGACCTTCCGAAGTGCAATACCTCACACTTGTCCGCATTAAACTCCATCTGCCATTTTTCAGCCCATTCCTCCGACTGGTCCAAATCCCTCTGCAAGCTTTGAAAACCTTCCTCACTGTCCACTACACCTCCAATCTTTGCATCATTAGCAAATTTGCTGATCCAGTTTGCCACATTATCATCCAGATCATTGATATAGATGACAAATAACAATGGACCCAGCACTGATCCCTGTGGCACACCACTAGTCACAGGCCTCCACTCAGAGTAGCAATCCTCCACTACCACTTTCCGACTTCTCCCATTAAGCCAATGTCTAATCCAATTTACTACCTCTCCATGTATACCTAGCGACTGAATCTTCCTAACTAACCTCCTTGTCAAAGGCCTTACTGAAGTTCACGTATACAACATCCACTGCCTTCCCTTCATCCACTTTCCTCGAAAAACTCTAATAGATTGATTAAACATAAGAGTTGCAAGGTAGTGATGCAGTTCTATAAAATTCCGGTTAGGTCACACTTGGAGTACTGTGTCCAGTTCTGGTCACCTCACTATAGGAAGGATGTGGAAGCATTGGAAAGGGTACAGAGGAGATTTACCAGGATGCTGCCTGGTTTAGAGAGTGTGCATTATGATCAGAGATTAAGGGAGCTAGGGCTTTACTCTTTGGAGAGAAGGAGGAGGAGAGGAGACATGATAGAGGTGTACAAGATATCAAGAGGAATAGACAGAGTGGATAGCCAGCGCCTCTTCCCCAGGGCACCACTGCTCAGTACAAGAGGACATGGCTTTAAGTTAAGGGGAGGGAAGTTCAAGGGGGATATTAGAGGAAGGTTTTTCACTCAGAGAGTGGTTGGTGTGTGGAATGCATTGCCTGAGTCAGTGGTGGAGGCAGATACACTAATGAAGTTTAAGAGACTACTAGACAGGTATATGGAGGAATTTAAGGTGGGGGGGTTATATGTGAGGCAGGGTTTGAGGGTCAGCACAACATTGTGGGCCGAAGGGCCTGTACTGTGCTGTACTGTCCTATGTTCTATGTTATTTGCATTTCTGGTTAGATGCTAACTGCATTTCATTGGCTTTGTATCTGTACTCAGCACAATGACAATAAAGTTCAGTCTGATCTAATCTACTGGCAGTGGGGAAGAAGCTGTTCCTGAAACATTGACTGTATGTCTTCACACTCCTGTACCACCTTCCTGACGGGAACAATAAGAAGAGGGCTTGTTTTGGTGATGGGGGTTTGCCTTTTTGAGGCATTGCCTTTTGAAGGTGTCCTTGATGCTGGCGAGGCTCGTGCCCATGTTGGATTTGGCCCAGGTTACAGTTTGCCACAGCTTTTTCCGATCCTGTGCAACT